>NW_009941465.1:7274-25734 GCF_000696875.1 Nestor notabilis | reverse complement strand
GCCCCGTTTCCTCGCCTTCCTTCTCCGCCTCGCCGGCGCCGCGCACAGGTGGCCGGGATGGACCGGGCGCTGTCCGAGGTGCTGACCTCACCGGGATCCCCGATCCCGAGTCCCCATCAACCCAGGATCCCCCAAACCCAGGCTTCCCCACCCCTGGCACCATCCCTAACCTGGACCCCCACCCAACCGAGACTTTCACCTACCTGTGTCCCCTACGCTCAAGCCAGTTCCACATCGCACCTGCGGCCCCCTCCGAAACAGAACCCACGTACAGGTCCCTGCTTCACATATGACCCTCATTAGTGTCCTCCATCCCACCTGCAGCCCACACCCTTACAGGTCCCTCATCCCACCTGGGATCCCCAGCCATGGTCAGGTTAGGGATAATGTTCCCTAGGGTGCCTGTGGCCCTGCACAGCTCTAGGGTTGGGCCCCCTGTAACTGCTTGCTCTATCTGGTGTTTGTAGTAGTGGTGCTGCAATGTATTTCTGGTGGGGGGTGTTAAATGTGGTTCTGAGTGGGGATGCCCCTAGAAGGAGCAAAGGGAATCCCCAGCTTCTCCTGATGGGAGGCTGGGAGACTCCCAGCACCTCTCTCAGCTTCCAGCCTGTTGGAGAGGGAGCGTTGCACCAGGATGGGGAGTGCAGTGGGTTAAAAGGCTGAAGGATATGCTTGATCTTGAGCTGTACCTGAGCACTTCATGAAGAGAGGAATAAGTGCAGGAGTGCCTTGGGTTGGTGTCGCACTGCTTTTGTGTTTCAGGGTGATCTAGTGGTGTTTGCAATTTATTTTGCACTATGTGTGTTTCCTGAGTATGACTTTCCCATTCTATGATACGGGGTAAATGCCTATGGAAAGAAGCCGTATGTTATTAAGGTCTGTAGAAGTTACAGCACTAACCCTACTGTTTAGAGCTTAACTGGGTTTCAGTTCCTACTTGGTTTTTGAGTATCTCTGCTTATTGAACCCTGACAATTGTAATCTTTGGGTAGCAGATGCTTACAAGGATGTCTTTTAGAGCACTTGCTAACACTTGTGCTGTTTTCTTATGTGAAAACTTGGTCCTAGAAGAGAAAAAATTTCATGCCTCCTGCATAAATACTTGCTGTGTGTTGAAGAGAAAGGCTGCGCTTGGAGAAACACTGTTGCTGAGGTAGCCTGGATTCCCTTTTGGCCTTGCTAAGGAAATTTTCTTACTGGTTATAGCTACCTGTTTATATCTCTGTATCTCCTTCCCTCCCATGAGACTCATGTACAAGTTGTTGTCTGTGACAGGCTCATGGCAATAGGGGACATGCTGGAGATCTTTGTGAGAGTAGGCTTGGCTCCTTTGAAAGCATTTTCTGCCCTGCTTTGAAGAACAATATAATAAATAGAATGCATTGTGGCTGTGCTTGGAAGCATTACACACATTGTTTCTAAACTGCTAAAATACATTCTTTTTTCTTGGCTGCATTTGTTCCTTTTCAATTAATTTTATGCTTTATGTTCTTGAAAAATGTGTCATAAAAATGAAAGCTTCCACTTCTAAACACACTCTTTTTAGTGAAAAGCTATACCAGAGGAGTTTTCCATAGTGATATTTGTGAGCATTTGTTTTGTGTCATTTGGAAACCTGGGGCAGTAAAGTGTACAATAACCTACTGGTACAAATGGGGTGGTGCATAAGCGTAAGACATGCTAGGCTGTAACTTCAGTGAACTCGAAGCTGGTATAATGTCCTGATAGTTGCCCTGCTGAGCTGGTTTAACTTTACTGGTGGATCCTCTGTTGAAGCATGCCAGATGTATATGCAGTGACTGAATCTTTCCTTATCTCTCCCACTCTGATGGAGTGATACTAAACATTGCATAAACTTTGTATTTCATGATGCTGTGCTATAAGGAGGCAGATCGTGGGAATGATTTCCTATTGTTATCTCCAACTAACCTTGTTCTCCAGGTACTAGTCCCATGCCACCACAAGCTTGAGCAGTCCAGATGTGATCTATTGCTTTGAATCAGGCTGTTAAAATGTGTTCCTTCTTGGCTGCATTAGTTCCATTTCCATTAAGGCTGGGCTTTATGTTCTTGAAAAATGTGCAATAAAAATGAAAGCTTCCACCTATAAAGAGGTCATTATGGGCTGGGCCTGCTGGAAGAGAGATCTCCTTGCTGCTGCTCCAAAAGGTAAGTATGCCTCAGGAGATAGGTGCATTCTTCTGCAACAGTTCTAAAAGTGTACTGCTGTGCCCAGCATGGCACTGTGGGGCTATACCAGTCAGAGATGTAAAACAACAAAAGGTTTATAAGTTACAGAAGAGGCAGGACCATGGAAAAATGGACTATAACAGCAGTGATGTAGAGTGCTGTGAGCTGCTTACATGCTCTTGATTCTCCAATCTGAAGAGTTATCCTGACAGAAGTGATTTATGCTAAACTATTTGGCACTTTGTGCACTTTAGTTGAATGACAGGTTGATGAAGCTCTTTGTCCTCCCCCTATCTATGTTTCCTTTAATGCAAACAAGTCATAAGGATGTAAGCACATGTTTGAAGTCAGATTCATACTTGTGTTTTGAGTTGACTCACAGACTTAGACCACTCCTGATTCTGACAGAAATGAATGTGTGATACTTCAAATTAGAATAGTGAAGTATTGAGGATAGTTGTAGAGTACTGTGCAGTGCTGTTTGGATGCTAAAAAAAAAAACCAAAACAACATTGGAAAGGTTTTTGTTATTGTTATGGTAAGACCTCTCATGTTTTCACTCTAGCCTGCTGTTTTCTTCTGCTCCACTTCTGACTTCTGCAGACACTTATCTTGGCCTGTGCAGGGACAGACTTCTTTGGTTGTTTGAGCAGCACCTTGCAAAATGGGGCTTAATGGATCTTCAAGACACCACAGAAGAACAAGAAATTCATAACAATACAGAGCAAGATATTTATTCCTAGTCCTTTGTGTATTTCCTTGCAACTATTTTAGCACAGCACTCTTCTGTATCATCTTCCAGGTATTTCACTTGTTATCTTAACTTCAGAATTTGTAAGCTGGCTGATTGTTTTGCATGTGCAGAGGTATTTCCCTTCTTGATGATGCAATCACAACGATTTTTGTTAAGTATTTTTCAGTTAATTTTTCTCTGTTAACACTTTTTTCTCATTTGCTTGGGAAGTGTGGTTTGCCAGACCAGATTTCAGATTTTTTTTTTTTTTTAATTTTATTTAATTAATTATTTCCTTTTTATTTTGGCTTCCTAGTCCACATTGCAAAATAGATAGCTACTACACTGTTAAGTTCAAGGTAAGCATCAGATAATGATCATATTGTTGATATAACTGTGAATAGAGTTGTGGAAAAGAAAACCATTTCAGGTGACCACTAAATGGTTTGCAGCCACTTTGGTGCAAAAGACCCAGTACCCATTGACTACATTAATAGCAGAGTGGAGATTTCTGCTAGTGAGTGTTTTGGTCTTCCTCCATAAGGACTTCTTACTTGGTTGTATGAGTGGTTCTTCCTCATGCCTGTTCTGCCTTTGGCTACTCTACAGAATTTCCTGTGGGATGCATCATTGCTAAAACCACAGATGTTTCTCACATCGTATCAACTAGCAACAACATTCAGCAGCAAGACTTTTTCAGCTTTATTTTCACTAGTAGAGGCCTGGTCGTATCCAGAGACCGATCTATTCCCAAACACTCAGATATGAGTACTTCTCAGTTTAAGTCTTTAGTCTGCAAATTGATTCCTTCAGTAGAAATTAAGTTCATATTGAAACTAAAGCCTGAACTTGGCTTCCCCAGAACATACACTGGTGAAATTTGGAGGCGCTCCTGGAAATATGCTGATTGATACTGGCTTTATGGTAAATTAAAATTACATCTGGCACAGGAGGTCTTCATATTTCTCTAGCAATCACAACACTAAGTTTGACATTTGGCGCAACAGGGACAAGCACTCTGCCTAAGTAGGCAGGGTCAGATTGTGGTTCTGCTAATAGCTTGTCTGTTACTGCCAATACACATCTTTGCATTTGTCCTGAGACTATGTGGGGCATTGTCATAACATGTCTGGAGTGTCTGCACATGCAAGACATCTTGTCTACAGATGCAAATGGAATCACACACATAAAAGGTACAATTGCATATTTAACATTGGCCATTTGGCTTATGAGCAGAACAGATATTCCTTGTATAGCTTGTGCAGTGATCTTATGCACTCATGTACACTTTACTTACTTACACCAGCTCTTGAAGATTTTCCTACTGCTGTTTATTCGTGCAGACAGAGTGTTATAGTGTGTAGCAAATACTGTAAAATCAGCTTCAAATCAATGGAAGCAGTAGCTCTGTGTACATAAGTGACAGATAGTAAAATCTGCAATTCCTGACCCCTTCTGGTCTGTGGCTGTTGGTCTTGTGATCTGTGGTATGTGCACTGCTGGTGGAAGACGGGAGAGGTGGCTTAATGCCACTGAACTGGTGATGGGAGTGGGTCAGAAGGCTGACAAGCAGTGGTGTTGCACTTCTTCCTTCCTGCACCAGGCCATTTGCCTGCCATTCTCAGTCACTTGTTCACAGTGTGTCAGTGTTTCTGCATTTTGCTCAGTCTCCCTCTTTCTGTTGTGTGTCTTTGGGAAAGTAACTCTCGCTGACCAGTGGAAATTCCGTACCTGTGCTGTTCTGGGATAGTGCCTATTGTTGACACTCATATGCTAGTGGAAAGAATACCTTTGTCTGATTTAGTTTAATTCACCTGGGAAACGAATTAAGCAAAAGTCTGAAAAATCTTTTTTATTGTAATAGGGGCACTTCTCTAGGGTATTATTCAAGAATAGCTATAGCATTTTAAATCCACATTTGCCTTTATTCTGAAGTAACCCTCTCATGTAGATATATGCTAAGCATCTCTCCTGTAAGCCCATAGTGCTTGTGCATCTTTGTAAAAAAATTTATTCTAGCTGAGCTAGGAGTAACGGATTTGATAGAGTTTTTATTTGGTGAAATTGCTTGGTTTCCATCATACAGAATTTCAGAGATACAGATTATAATGAACTCAGTTATATGCCTGTGACTTTTTAAAGTGCTTATAGCCAGTTCTATGTAGTTATGCAAAGGAAGGTCTTTGATATTACGCAGGATTTTATTGTTTAGTTTGCAATACAATATTTCATAAATCTTCAAAAGCAAATGCAGGTCCAGGGACTCCCTGGGTGTGAGATGATTTAGCAATGTTGTCACCCAGATGTCTGGGCTTACAGAGTTGAGCATCTGGAATTGACAGATCTTCACCCAGTCTTCTGAGTCTTGAAACTTGTCTGGGTCCTGAGCATCACTTATACCAAGTCATATTTGTGAAGTGCTTTACTTTCAGTGGATGAGCAAAATCAGGCAAAATAAGCTTCATCTGAATTTTCTTAAATAGCCGTAACCAGGATGATAAACACTAACTTGAAGCAGAGGCTGGGTAGTTTATGGCACTTCTCACCTGGAGGTTTTCATGGTATTGCAAAGGAATAAAGTGTAACTTCCTTCATTTCCCAAACTAAACTAAGAAAAGAGGAAGAGTTTGTCTCAGTTTAAACATCATGTGCAATTATGCCACATTATAAACTGTTAAGTTTGAGTGGGAAATATTAACCAAAAATTTAATGAAAGTTTTTTCTAGCTTTTCTGTCAGTTGTCATGAATAACTGTATACATAAATGTTGCAGTTTAACCCCAGCCAGCAGCTAAGTACCACATAGCTGCTCACTAACTTCCCCAACCCTCAGTGGTATGGGGAGAAGAATCGGAAAAAGGTAAAACCCACAGGCTGAGATAAGAACAGCTTAATAATTGAAATAAAATAAAATAGAATAATAACAATAATAACAGGAAAATGAGAGTGAGGAATAAAATTCAGGAAAACCAAGTTGTGCGCAGTGCAGGTGCTCACTATCTGCTGACCAATGCCCAGCCTGTCCCTGAACAGCGGTCAGTGGCTCCCAGCCAAATTCCATGAGTTTATATACTGGGCATGATGTGCTGTGGTATGGAATACTCCTTTGGCTAGTTCGGGACAGATGTCCTGTCTGTGCTTCTCCCCGTTTCTTGTGCCCCTCCCCACTGGCAGAGCATGAGAGACTGAAAAGTCCTTGACTAGGGTAAGTGCTACTGAGCAACAACTGGAACATCGGTGTGTTACCAGCATTTTTCTCAGACTAAATGCAAAAATAAAGCACTGTACCAGCTACTTAGAAAAAAGTCTATCCCAGCAAAAACCAGGACAATGAAATACTGTCTTCTGGGTTATTATTTTTCCAGTGGAAGAGTAACAAAAGAATTCGGGTTTGTAAGAGATATTTAAAGCTGATGACTTTCAGAGCAAATGTTTTCAGCTGAAGAGCTGTGTGAAGATCATTAGGTCATGTCTACTCAAAGACCAAGGAGTATTTCCGGAGGTAGGTCACAGTTCAGTGGACTGTCTAAGTGCATATTTAACTCTACGCATGCACCTAGTCCCATTTTAAGATGATCATGTGCTTGAACACTTACCAGAATCATTCTTTTAGATGAGTGGCTTTCATCCTTTTTAAACATGTGTCATCCCTAAAATTCTTCCTGTTTTCCCTGATGATCATTTATGGCTTTTTTTCTGTTTCTAGTAGACCCCTCTGGACATATTCACAGCTATCAGTTCCCAATTGAAAAGCTGTGTTCATTAAAGAAATTCATATCTTACTGCTTTGTTTGTGAGAATGATCTACTTCTGGTTTGCTGAACTTTCTCTTCAAACCAGTCCACTTATCTTCCTACAGCACTTTCTGCTGCCTTCTGGAAGTAACCTGTTCCTTAATTTACCAGACTGATGCTAGTTGTAAACACTTTGTGCTACGTGGTACAGATATCAGAAGTTCAACAGGCTTTGAAAGCTAGAGGAGAATGCTTATAGACTCACAGCATCATTTAGGTTGGAAAAGACCTTTAAGATCGAGCCGAGCTGTTAACCCAGCACTGCCCAGTCCACCACTAATCCATGTCCCTAAGTGTCACATCAGAACCTCTTTTAAATACCTCCAGGGATGGTGAGTCCACCACTTCCTTGGGCAGCTTGTTCCAGTGCTTGACAATATTTTTCGTAATATACAATCTAAACCTCCCCTGGCACAGCTTGAGGCTGTTTCCTCTTGCCCTATCACTTGTTACTTGGGAGAAGGGACTCACCCCCACCTCGCCACAACCTCCTTTCAGGTAGTTGTAGAGAGAAAGAAGGTCTCCTCTGAGCCTCCATCTCTCCAGGCTAAACAACCACAGTTCCCTCCAGCACTCTTCATAAGACTTGTGCTCCAGACCTTTCACCACCTTTGTTGCCCTTCTCTGGACACGCTTCAGCACCTCAGTGTCTTTCTTGGAGTGAGGGACCCAAAACTGAGCACAGTATTCAAGGTGCAGTCTCACCAGTGTTGAGGGGGACATTCACTTCCCTGAATGCAATAGTAGTACACAAACTTTCAACTGTATGAATAGGTGTTTGCTTAAAAGGCCTTTAAATAGATTTTTCCTCTTGAAGGAAGAGATGTGTAACGTTTAATAATAAAAATAGCATTTTTCCCCATAGCCTGAAATGGTGTGGAAGGAGGTAATCATGTTTTGTGTGGCAAAGCGTTTTTCTAAATGGCATGTTTATACCTTTCTAGTATGGTGGCTGCGATTGGCTGCTGGGACTATTTGCATGTGCTAAATTGCAGTCTTGGGGATCTGTGAAAACAACTCAGCAAAGCCAATCTCAGCTGGGAGCATGGAAGCTGCTGCTAATTTTGCGATGAGCCACCCACAGGCCCAGCGTGAGTCATTATCATTGTTTTGTTTTCTAGAAGTTGGCACCAAAAGCTTCCAGGATCCAAAGTGTGTATTATCTCTGGAATTGCATTTATTCCCTCACAGCTTTGTTTGTTCCAGATAAGAGGAAAGAATAGGAAAAAATCCTTTCTGACAACCATGAAATAATTAATTGTTTCCTTGTTAGTGTCATCTTCCTGCTTTAATGTGCATTCACAGCCATTTGTTCGCTTAAAAACTCACTTGTGCGTAGCCCAGCAATCATGCTGCTTAGTCTTAATCTGCTTGCTTTGTGCCACTGAGGGTATGGGTGGGCAACAGTAACTACAGTGATATGAAACGACTTGAGTGAAGTCAGTGCTCCGACGGAGCTGAGATAGGGAGTTTCTGCTCTCTGATCTTGTATGTGTCCTGCTAGTTTCTCAGCGAGTCTTTTTATAAAGCCACAGCTGTGCAAGGGACAAGCTGAGGTTTGCTGTAGGTCAGGAGTCTTTCATCTGAGAAATGCACTGACCTTGCCCCCGGGGTCATAGGCTTGGTACCTCCTTGCTGAGGTTGCTGGTCCTCCTGGAGATAGGACAAAGGGTTGAGAGAACAAGAAAATCCCCTGCCTTGTGCTGGGATTGTGACAAATGTAGTCAGTTTGGTCCCAGCTTTTAGCTCTTCTTCCAGGGTGTTTTCTCAAATAGACTGCTTTGGTGTGCCACTGGCCATGCAAGTCATGCAGAACCTGCAGGGAAATGACAGGTCCTTCAGGAGAAAAGTGCAGGAGCATGAATGTGGGCATACAGGAGCATAGAGAAGTGTTTAAAATGCAAAACTTGGACACATAGTGGGTGAAAAAAAATAAAAAGGACAGTGTGGGAGGGCTACATGAGAATGGGAGTGGAAGAAGGAGCTAGGAGCACTGAGGAAGAGGCATAGAGAAGTGGGGACTTCTAATGAAACTGGCTTAAAAAAATTTGCTTGGTATGCTGTGCTTTCTTTGGGGGATAAAAGTATCCAACACAGCATTCCCTGCTCTGCCTTAGTCCAGTGACTTTTCAGGACGGGGAAGTCTGCTGGGAGGATCCAAAGTATGCTGTGAGGAAGGGACAGGCCATAGCAGTCTTCCTTGTGGAGCTGGACATACTTAAACAGAGCTTTCAAACTGGAAAAGCAGAAGGAAATCAGAAGTGTCCATGGCACTCCCACAGTGACAATACTCAAGTGTCTCTGTACTGTTGGAGTGCCCTACAAATGACCACTGGAAAAGTATTGCCAAGTCCTCCATGCTGAAAATTCCTGGATTTCCTCTTTCATCACAATGTGAAATGAAAACCAAACCAAACAAAATCAGAATGATTATATTGCTACTGGGACTGGGCAGCCAAAGTGCTGCCACTGCTTTTCTGAGTTCCTGTGGCTTACTGATACCATTGCTTATCCTCTTCTGTGGTTGTTTTTTGCTGGTGGAGACATTAGCCGTACATTTTATGTATGGATAGCCCTGACAAAAACAGGCTCTGGTCTCTTGCAAAAGCAAGAGAGAAATGCACACCATGGGCTTTCATAAACAAAATCAAATCACAGTTAGAGTGTCTTCAAGTGCATCTGACCCTATGTGGAATCTCAGCAGTGGAGTTCAAGCCCATATCTGACAGTCTGGGGACACCTTCCTATGTCGTGGTGCACAGTGCTCCCATTGCTTCCAGCTATGCGTGCTCAGGCCCTTTACTTACGTGTTTCTTGGGTTCAGAAATAGCTTAGGGACATTCTAGGTGGTGTATTGGTAAGGCTGGAGGGACTCTTAGGTATTGCTTTTGATTTCCTCAGGTATTTATGTTCTGTGAAAGCAGGGTATAATCTCTGTAAATATTTGGTTAGTTAATCAGACAAATAAGTATATAAATATTCGCTTATGGTGTGACATCCTGTAGTTAGGCTTGGGTGTGCCTCTCTAATAACTGGGATTTACCTTTTGTAGATAAGACAAAGAAACTAGATTTTCCTCTGTTTTTGTGTTTGCTGGAGTTCCTGTGATGAATCCTTTACTGTTCTCACTGTTAAGCTGAAGAGGCAGGGTGATATAATTCATGTCTCCCAGCTGCTTGCAGGCTGCTCAGCAAAGTGAAATGCGTCTTCCCTATCCCAACTCACCTGGTAAATGTCTGACACACACCTTTCCACATCTTACTGGAAAGCTGTTACTGCCTTGCAGCTCATTCACAGTACCTTGGCCAAGAAGGTGATGCAACTTTGCTTTTTAGAGTTGGTTTGGTGCTTTTTTTGAGGTTAGAAAATATGAATTAGAACAATCAGATTTTTTCAGATTGTACATGAAGCACTAATAAGAAGCACAGTTAAGTGGGAGCATGTGCTTTTCTGAGGAAACATTTTAGCAAACGAATTTTGCACTTATTTGGTGTTCCTGGCAAGTGGTGGGTGTTGCTGAAAGCAATCTATGCCCTTTGGGTCAATATTTCTATGTCTAACATGCTGGCTGTCAAGGCAATCTCTCACCTCAGCAAGGGATACTACAACCTCCCAGAGGTCAGCATCCAGTTTCTATATGATAGTCTGCTAAATAGAAAAATACTCAAAATGGAGGCTTTTCTTCATTAGTAATGGCAAAAAAAGGAAAGAAGATCCAGACAGGCACTTTGCTTTGCAGAACAGCCAAGGATGCCTCTTGGGGACTGTGCTAGAGGCTATACCGGCACGAGGTGGCCCCTGTTCTGTGGGGACAGCTCATAGTCTATGTACGCATCCACTGAGGAAAAAAGGCTTTAATAAGAAAAACCTGTTCTGATAAGGACCTGGCGGTGCACAGAGAAAAAAATGTGAAGCCCTGAAGTGTGCTGGAAAGGCAGGTGTGGGTCTGACTCCTGCCCAGAGCAGAGAGGAAGTGCGGCGTGCATCCCCCTTGCTGAGCTTGGAGGCATCACTTCTCTTTCTCTCCTGTTCCCCTCCTCGCTTGGATGAGCTCCAAATTCAGTGCAGCTCTCAAACTTGCTAGCTTTTTCCCCACTGCTGTAGAAGGGGAAGACAGCACAGTGCTGTAGAGAAGAAAAGGCATTGTGTCCCTTATTTATGGGAATGTTCATTTGGCTGGTAAAACACTGCTGGGATTAACATTAGAAAGAAAACATGTGCTTGCTACTCAAGGAGCACATGTTGCCCTACTAACTGCCAAGGGGGCAGTCTTCTGTTTTAGCACTTTTATAATCCCTCTTTAAGCCTTGAGACCAGGACCCAGTGTGTCTTGCTGCCTAGTTCAGCTTCACTTTATCCACAGAACTGTTGTGTTATAGAACCAGATCTTCACTGAGTTTAATATAGATTGGAGAGCATTATTTGGCAAAAAATAAAAAGAAACCTCTCTGGAAAAAAAAGTCACCAAAAAACCCCACATATGAAGGCATCATCAATTAACAGAAAAATATGAGAACTGTTAAACTGGGCTAGACTAAAGTGTCCATGTAGCCCAGTAGTCTTTCTCCATCCGCATTAAAGGTATAGAAAAAGGTAAGAAAACAGCAGTATGATGTGTCCCCCAAATGCTCTCCTAGCTAATAGCTATTTTCAGCTTAGAAAATTTTTTGAGTCAGACATGGTTCAGTGTACTTTGAAGTTCTCAGTGGATTTCTCTTCCATATACTTGACCAGACTCTCCTTGAGTTCACATACATTTTTAGCATGTAATGCTCTCTGGAAAGGATTTCCCCAGACCTGTTGCACGAAGAAGCCTTTCTTTCCCATTGTTTTGAACTTGGTTCATCCTGACTTGGTTTGATGCTTTCCTGAGACCTAGTACTGAACGAGCTAGTGAATAACAGATCCTATCCTCCTCTCATGCTACTTGTGATTTCATGGACCTCAAGCATACCCCTGCTAAACTGTCACTCTTACAGTCTGAAGAGTCTTTGATTTTCTTTGTTGCCTTTCTCTAAACCATTCCTAGTTCTAGTAAGCGCTTGTTGCAATGAGAGGAGCACACCACCACACACAAACTGTAGCTTGAACATTGCAGGGGTAAATGGGAAAAACTAATTGAAACCTCCTCTTACGCTTCTTTCTATCCCTCATCCTCCTCACCCTCCCTGTCCCCCTACCCCCCACCTCTGATTACTTTCTGATTCTTCTGCATGGAAGAAAAATACATCTGGGTTTACTGGCAGTTTGGGTTTACTGTTCGTGTCCTTCCCTGTTTCTTCTTCCCCCTGGCAGTCTGCTGTTCACCTAGCTCTCCAACAGAGGCTGAACTAGAGCTGAAGGGGAAAGTGGTTCTGCTGTCAAACAGCCCATCTCTGAATTACAGTTCCATCAAAAAGGTCAAGTAGACATATCATGCAAACCAGTTTACCGTGAAGGGGAACTGCATCCTAGATAAATCCAAGTCCCCATGGCTGCCTAAATTCAGCATGTCCTGCAGAATGAGAACTTTATTTTTGAACAGCAGAAGGATCTGAGCCAGACTTGACTTCATGGCATGCCATGTACAGTGGCACTCCCCATCCTCACACAGCAGTGCTCTTCCATCCATTTTCTGGGGCCATAGGCAGGTATCTTATGCCTTCATTCCTTTTCTTCCCTCAAGCACTAATAAGAACAAGGCAAGTAATTTATTTGCTTTGCTTTCATTTAACACAGACTGGATGGGACCACGCTCCCATCCCACGGGGCTCACAGACAGTGGGGTCAGTTCAATTGGAGAGATGATAGCTGTCATGTGGGGTGCAGAAGGGAGAGCAGGCTGGTGAATGGGCTGTTAGGGCCAAATGATGAGTTTCTGTAGCTATCAATTCCTATAAGCTTGTGATTAAATTGGTGTCTCAAGCTGTATGTAGACACAGCCTCAGTCAGCCGTTTAACCACATCAGGAGATGAGGATTGCCAGGCCAAAAGCTCTGTGTGTGATGAAGCATAAGGGATCACCTTGAGAAACATTTTCATCTTTTGGATGCTTTGAACTCTAGTCTGCTTGATGAGCTGTGGTAATTTGCTGTCCATGGATCAGAGCAGGAGCAAGGGAGGCAGTTCCATGTTCATGTGAGATGGTGGGATGAGGGATGAGATGCTGCCCCTCCTGTGCAGATCTCTGCAGCTGATCTGAGCTTGCCCCACAGCCAGAAGAAAGGAACCAGAGTATCTGGGGTACAACTGAGCTCCTTTGTAGTATGCATCTCCTGCATGGTGAGATGAGCTGCAGCTTAAACTCCATTGATTGTATTGACAAGATCTCCACCGAGTGTAGGGGAAGCCAGGGAGAGTTGCTCAGTCTGACATTTAGGCTGTGGGTGTCTGCATGTAAATCCACCCTGGGAGCCACCACACCTCCTCTGCCTTGTTGCCCTGTCTGACAATGGAGACAATACTGCCTTCTTTGCAAGGTAGCTGTGGGATTAACGCAGAACCTGTATGGACCACTGAAGAACTGTAAGTTTCAAAGTAGTTTAATATTACACTGTCTGGACACTGGAACTGGGGGAATGGGTTGGGATTTTAGGTATTTAGCAATAGAAGTACCATGATAATTCTAGAGTCCAGTTGAATTTCCTTATTTATGCTTTAAGAGGCACTTGAGACTCCCAACCATTTGATAAGGTCCCATTAAAAGCCTGTGTGTTATAAATTTCTCATGTAAAAGTATTTAAGGTTCAATAGGAGTGCAGCTCGCCAGGGAGAATATGTTGGCTTCCTGATAAAAGAAACAGATGAAGGTAATTGCTTTCTAAGGGTTAAGTGTGACCTGTAAGACAAGGCCTGCAGGGTTAGTGAGTGGCCAGCCAGCAGGTGGGATAATGTAGTGATGGAAGTGTGGATAATGTAGTGATGGATGTGTGGATAACAAATGCCCCATGCTTCCATCCCTCCAAAGAGAGCCTTGCTCAGTGAAGGTTTCTAACACTGAATCAGCAACAGCACTCTACTCTAGAGTGTTCAGAGTTATGGCTTCTGCATAATGAATGTTAATGATTTCTCTCAGGAGGTAGGTTTTAGAGAAAACAGGATTTTCTCTGTTGTTTAGAGCTTGCTTATCCTCTCTACATCACCTGCAGCAGTGTTAATGCATAGGCAAAGTGGGCTGTGACCTCAATCAGCTAGTTAATTCTAAGCCCGTGCTTAAATGATTTGCTAAAACTGTGCTTATTCAGAGAAGGAAGGCAGACTGTATTTTCATTGCTCAAGCTAGGTGAATTATAACACGTAAATGATTTTAATGATGAAAGAATAAATTACGCTTTGAAACAATTCTTTATTTCCATAAAGAACATTGGTAGCAGTTAGGATGTCAGATGGTAGGTAGTCGTGTATATACTTCAATAATAGCCCCTTCAAAGTTACTTGAAACACTCTATTGTGCATTTACATTTTTATCTCTGTATTTTTAAGATGAGAGGAACTCATTAAGCCAAAATCTTTTTGTGGCTCGTGTCATTAGAATATCTTCTTTTAAACGTTCAGAAGGAATTGGTTACAGAAGCGTGGGAAAGATGGGGAAGAGATTGTTTTCCTTTCGTGTTCAGTATATTCTTTGTTCTTTTGCTTTTTGATGACTAAACTGTTCTGTATTTGCAACGGAAAACTGTTGATTGGAAACTCTTGCAAAAGTAACACAAATGGGCTTGATTTTGAAAAATGCATTCATGATTGTTTGCCTAATTTGTGTGTGCAATTAACATGATTGCCACTGGAAATGACCGTCTGAGAACAGACTTCTGGATATTTCTCTCTTTTTCGGATCTGTTTTAATCTTCTTCTTAAGGCGCCAGCTTCTATGATGTCTAAATATTACCCATGGAAGTTTAATTTGGTAATATATTTATTGATCTCCTTTAATCTCTCACCGCTGCACTTTCAGACATTTGTTAAAAGGCTGAGGATGATTATTCCCTTCTGCTTCCTTCTCAAGTCCACTTGACACAATGTAAAAGAGATTCTTTCATCTAAGTGGTTGATCTTGCAGTTTAAAGACTCAGATTTCACTGGTGTCTCTATAGATCCAAAAATGGCCATAGTAATATTTAAGCATTTTCCAGGTACACATAAAGAATTATGGCTGTCATCTGTCAAGTCTCTTACTCCCTTCTGAGGAGTCTTGTGCATGCAGAGGACATTTATTGGTGACAAGGTGGGCTTTTGTTTTAAATAGACGAGGAATTGAAAAGGTAAGATAGACTAGTCTCTAGAGTATGCTCTTGAGGGAGGTTGAGGAAACTTCCCTCAGGTTAGGGATTTGCAAGGCATGTTCAATCTTTGAACTGACTTAAAGGTTGTTCTTCTAGGAGCGTGGTACTGAGGCTGCAGTTCCTCAGCAGCTTCACTGCCATATGAGAGACGGGGACAAGCCTGTGCTTCCGTCGTCTGTGGGTATATACTCTTATTCCCTCTGTATGCTGGTGCTAGTGCTGGGGGGTAAGCCAGAGCAAGAAACTAACTGTTATTATTATGATGGACTGCTGCTGTTAGGAGGGAAGCAGCAGGACAGGCCTAGCGAGAGGAATAGCTGGAATTGCCCCTGTTAGCAGCTACCCATGTTTATCCTGTTTTGAAGCGATGGGGTACTACCCCCACCTCCTGGTGACATTTACATTGCATTCACTGCTCCTGAAATTTTCTCTATCCTGAGACACAAGTAAATCAAATCTAAAGATTAGATGACTCTCCCGTTTTGGGATGTGACTCAGATCTTTAGTTGCAGAGGTAGAAGAGCCACAGCAGTGCTGCAAAAGACAAATATCCCGTGAATCATTAATCATGGGATGGAGAGCACACTGGCTGATTGCTTATTGGATGTGGTCTTTCGTTAAGAGTAAACTCAATTTTCCCAGTATTGACAGCTGCATGATGGAGCAGCCATCCTATATCACAAGCATTGAACTGCCAAAAGCAAACACCAGATATAGCCATATGTCAAGAATTATAGAAGCAGTGTATTTCCTTCTTTTCTTCCATGTGCTGTCTCCATATTGAGAAGAAACAACTTTTAGGGATTAGATGTTAAATGTGCCAATCCTGGCCTGACTGCTAGCTAGGAAATGCTGACTGGGGAAGCTGTTTCTTGTTTGGTTTTGCTCATTCCTGGCCTGGGTTGGGACTGATTTAATTATAGAAATGCAGTATCATTGCCAAGAAGTCCCCCAAGCCAAACAAAACCTTTTTTTCTTCCTGCCCAGTCCTTCTGATCCTTCCCAAAACACAAACATTTATTGTGCTGTGGGGAAGAACTTTGGAAAGAAACAAGCAGAGCATGTTTTGCTAGGGAGCATCAGTTTCTGCTTGCCCAAGCACTGCCCTTCCCACTGCTCTGTCCAACCAGGGTCCTTCTCCATCAGTAGAGCTCACTTGAGCATCTTCCTCCCTCATTCTGAGAGCTGCTTCAGCCCCTTCCAAATGTATAATTATAGACATGAAAAAATAAACTTGTTCTTATTCAGCACCTGATAAAATGGTGACTCAGGCATTTTCATTTTGCATTAGAAATGCAAGTTCTTGCACATTCAGAGCACTCACAAGCATGCTGTCTGAATCTTAAAAGAAGCTGTGTCTGCCCACTTGAAAGGCAAAGTAGTTACAAATGCAAAAGGTCACATGGAACCTTTCATAAGTAACTTCATTTGGCCACATGATGAAGCAAAGCAAGTCACTTACCTGTCCTTCCATGTACCCTTGTATTGGAGTGATCTTATCAAGACCCTGACCTGCACCTAGCAGCAGGCTGTGGAGATTTTATCTTCATTATTTTTCTATTCCTAGTAGTCAGGATAAATATCCTGCCCTTGATATCAGACTGCCTGCAGTGGGTTTTGCCAGGCAGACCCCTGCTAAGGGGATCTATATTCTGCCAGTTATGTGGGAGAGCAAAGCAACACTGTGTGTCCAAGGAAAACATATTTGATACTCAAAACCCCTTGCTGTACCTATGAGACAGCACTTGTGTCTTGGCAACAGGGAGCACAGCCTGAAACATGGGAGGTCTGAAGATCATCTACACTTTGTGTGATCTTCTGGGAAGTAGGACTTCGAACAGTGCAATGTCATGCTTCAAAGAAAGATGAAACAAACAGCAGAAGAGCAGGAAGGACAAGTCTTGGAGAAGTCAATTCATGGCTTGCCCCTGCAGACAGTTTCATCTGGGCTACTGGAGGACTTATTTAAGCCAAATCTATGGGGCTTTTATAGGACTGCTCGGGTGCAGTTGTCTGACCTATTGATGCACTGGCAATCAGATTGAACACACAGGAATGAATGATATGATCAAACCAGGCCAACCTGGCAATGAGGAGCTCTCTAGCCACTGGGGCTACAGGCTCAGCCCAGTGTTTGGGACAAACAGTGGAGCAAAGGCACATGATCAGGTTTAGGATGGCTCTTGTGAACAGGGAGATGACACCCTGTCCGTAAAGATTTTTTGTACTGTGCCAGATTTCTTGTACACAGGCCAGAGGCAAGGTACCTGCTGAAAGGCAAAAATCTTTCTAACCAGCCTCAGTTGTCTTATTTTTAAGGTCAGGGCAAGCAGTGCTATGAAACCCATCCCATTAGGGCTGGAGGAGTGTCAGTCAACAAGATGGGTTCTCTGGAGCATGAGTCCCCTCTTCCTCCTGCCCACATGCCTTGTGCCATGCAAAGTAAGTCCCTGGGCTGTGACAAGACTGAAAGGATACCAGCGGCAGCAAGTGAGGTAGCCATGCACTATCTCGGCCAGGCTTTGTGAAGGAGGTCTTGAAAGCCCTCCTGGTAAGCTGGGTAGGTACAGAATGTTATTTGATTTTATTTTACAATTAATTCAATAAGTGGTATTTTACTGTACGCCTCTAAAGCAGCCAGAGTTGTAGGATAAGGATTGATATAGAACAGGTTCTGTGTTCAGAAAAGGTGCAACAGATACACAAATATATGTTTTTGCTTTTCCTTCTACATGAAGGTCCCTGAGGACTTGACTTGATGATCCTTATGGATCCCTTCCAACTCAAGATAATCTATGGTTCTATAATTTTACGACTTTTCTGGAATCAATTATTTCTTATACCTCTTCTGGACATGAGGGGTTTTTATGTTTTCACATAATTCAGGAAACAAACACATCAATGAAGCAAAGACCAAGTCCGTACCTGCTTCTCCTCTGCCTTGTGTCAAACCTGTGCCCAAACCCAGCACCTCCTGGTAGTTTTGCACAGGAATATACTGAACTGAATCCAAAATGTCTCTCTTTCTCCAAGCATTTATACTTGCATCAAATGCTGATGCATTTGAGTAAACAGGACCCCTCATGGGAAGGACTGCAATACCTCTGAACATCAGCCAAAATCTTCTAATCATAAAGAGATAATTCACTAAGTAATTTGAGCCCAGCAGTCTGCAGGGCATGGGGGATGCTTTCTGGCTTTGTTCCCAAAGATTCAAAAAGTTCTCCAGAAATTGCTGCCCTAGTGAAGGCATCAAAGGGGAGAGCCAGTAGAAGACAATAATTGGATTTGGGTTTGGGGTTTTTTTGCATGAGTGCCAAGTGAAAAGAAATAAAAATCTTGCTTTGTTCTTTTTTTTTTTTTTTTCTTTTTTTTAGTATGTTGGAGAGAAGTTGACATTTCTTGTAGAAAGAAGGATCTTTCCATGGGATATTTCCTACATCTAATTCTCCTCTGACAAAATGTGGGTGCGTTTTTACTGATTAAA
>NW_009941465.1:0-7243 GCF_000696875.1 Nestor notabilis | reverse complement strand
TCCCTAAGTGTTCAAGGATGTAAAATGAGTCGTGCTTTACAAATCCTACTCTGTCATGAAATAGCAGGTGAGCCATTTGTGTGTATGTGTATGTATTAGTGCCTGTGTTCCCACTGCCTGTAGTGCCTGTGGTGAGATCTCACCAGCTGTCATAGGCCAGTAGCATTAGCAGAAATGCCCCCCTAGCTCCAGCAGGGAAGGGGTATGTTTTGGAAGGGCAGGAGCCCAGGGTGTCTGTTGTGCAGTCCAGTCCAGGTTAATGGTGTGCAGGTGATCTGTAACTGTGTCTTGTGTGATATGGAGCTGCAATAATTCCGTTGCTTTGGCTCTAGTGATCAAACATAGTTTCCTCCTTTTTTCTGGGAAGTTGAATGGGGCTCACAGTGTGTGATCCAGCAGCAGATGGGAAGTTCCTGTCTGTAGACATCCCAGGTGGTCATGAAGGCCTGTCCTACACAGCCGTTCGAAAGAGGTTTCTGCCTTTTGCAGGACTTAGAAGGAAATTTGCAGGCAGTCTTGCAGGAAAACTACATTGCAGCAGGACAGCTGCGTCCTTTCAACAGTGTAGAGGGTTGTCAGTGACCCAGTGGCTGGATGTTTGTCAGACCTACAGTTCTTGGCAAACATCTGGAGTCCCTTTAACTGCTGACAAGAAGCTGATGATGGGAGAAGGGATAGAGACTCGTGATGGTGCTATGGCAGGGTAGGGCCTCCCCTGACCCTGAGCATTGCTGCAGTCCCGATAGGAGAGCAGGGCATGTTTGCGAGCAGGGGCCTGAGGGCTGCCTGGGAGTCATCATGCCTCTTGGTTGCAAGAGAGTCCTTGCTGTTCCCCGCTGTCAGAGGGATGGAGGCAGCTGTGGTGGTCATACTTCTCTCTGGTGAAAGCTTTTTGTGTTATGTTTGCTTTTGTGATCATAGGTCAGCAGTGACAGCCTCCTTAGAGGCTTTGTCCCTGAAACCAAACCAGTCCCTCATGGTGCAGCACTGGGACCTCCAGCCTAGGACTCTGTGTTGCCCCTGTCCCCTCCTTGGGCAAGTGGCCTTTGTAAGTAACATCTCACGATGATGTTGCCTCCTGGAGTGTCCATTAGCAACTGCTGCACTCATTCCTCTTCCCATCTTCCTTTTAGTAGTAGTTCTCTCTTTTTTTCTGTTCCTCCCCCCCTTTTTTTATTTTCTTTCCTTTAGGATGTTTGCACTGACTATGGGGACTTGCAGAGTAGAGATTTACACAATTTGCTTTAATCTAGCTAGGTCCAGCAGCAATAGCAGTGTCAATGTGTATATTGCATAAGCACACACACAGAGCAGCCATTGTCCTGGTGTAAACTATGCTACAGCTCAAGCATTTTGTTTTCTCTGCTATTTTTATTATCCAGAGTAAATACATTATAGTTAGATGTACCTATCAGTAGCTCAAATATACGTTCAGTTCAGAAACACTTCTCCTCTCACCTGTCTTACAAGAAGCACCAGTGACATGGTCTAGTGTAAGGCATCCCTGCCCATGGTAGAGGGATTGGAACTAGATGATCTTAAGGTCCTTTCCAACACTAACCAGTCTATGGTTCTATATGATTCTATCATTACTCTTGTCTTGGACCATAGTTAATATTCTTCCAGTTAAATTGATCATCCCCAGAATAGAAAAATTTTGAGCAACTGTCTATTTTCAGCCAAGCCCCTGATGTACCCAGCTTCTACCACTTCAAGGGAATGTCAGATATTTTCATTTCTCTGACAGTCAAGCATGGCCAAATTATTTTCTAAAAAATATTCTTAATTTTGTGGCTACTGTTTCTTCTGTACTGAATTTCAATTTGTACTTACTCTTGAAACTAGCAAGAGATATATATCCAGATCAGATAGATAGTTTTTCAAACTATAACCTAGTTTAAATGCATGCATGTGCCTTTTATTTTGATGATAATCCTCAGCAAGCTTGAAAAGTAGTTATACAGACTGATAGCTATTCCTGGAGGCATCCAAAAATATCAGCCCATGTTTCTGTCTTTTATTTATTTGTTGGTTTTATTTTTGTCTGCACTGTAATATTCATAGACTGAAGCAAAATAAGGAACTGAAAAGAGCATTTTTATGTAATCTGTGATACCTGTTAAAGTGCTTTGCATGCTTACCTGAATTAATCAGTTGTGCAGAATTCTGTGCTCTTTCTGCTTTTTCTGATACTATGTGAGTATCTACATAATCGGTGTAGGAAACCAAAGTAAGCACAGTATGGGGAGCAGAGATGCAGTGGGGACTATCTACTGAGAATTTATGTGAGGGTCAGGGAAGAGAAGCCTATCAAGTGGGTTTTGAAGAATGTCCTGTCAGAGTCAGACTGAACTTGAATATAATGTGTTCTTGTATGTTTCTGTAATGAAGCAAAAAATCCTGCAGCAAGGCAGGCTGATCAAACCCTGCCGACGGCTCACAGCCTGCGCAAGAGCAGCCTCCGCACCTGCCATCTGCAAACTGGGTCTGATTGGGGTGGGAGCAGCATGGCTTTAAAATGTTCCTTGCCATATGTTATAGTGCTGCTTGCACTTCCCAGCCTAACCTGCAGCTGTGCATGACACAAAACCTAAGTCCGAAAGATGCGTGCTGGGCAGAGCATGGGATCCTTTTCTGTCTGCTCTCCAGAACACTCACTGCACTTTTGCCTCCGTAGCTTCCAGGTTTTCATTACCTGCAAGTCTCTGGTGGTTTTTAAAATCTGGAAAGAAAAAAAAAATAAACAACCCATTTCTGATTGTTGTCTGTGCTGTGACTGCTGGCACCATGCAGGCCTCCTAGGCATAAAGGCCAATGTCACCCCCATCATTAAGCAGGTGGGAGGCAGCTGCTGGAAGGAGAAACTGCTTTCTGTGGAAGCAGGGAAGGGCTGAGGCTTCTCAGTGCACAGGTGCTTTCCATGAACATATGCTTAATTATGAGGCAAACCTGCTGCCTGCTCTGCAGCATGGCTATCTAGGTTCCTTTCAGACAGGTGTTTGCTTTGCTAGGTGCTTATGCTTTTTAAGGGGTCTGAAAGCTCTGGTAGTTGTGTTTGTGCAGCTGCACTTCAAATCCACACGTCAGGTGCTGTTAGCACGCAGAGCTGCCAGCTTCATTAACTAATTGTGCCCAAAGCCTTTCCTTCCTTCTCCTGGTTTAATGAGGAGCCAGAGCATCCCCTTGATGCCTCCCTGTGGCTGCTCAGCCACATGGCTTCAGGGAGCTGCAGGTGGGTGGGAGCTGAAGCGGGTTTGCCCTCTGTCCCTAAAGATGCTGGGGTCGGGGAGGGTGCTGCTGCCATCACCTAAAAAGCCCAACAGTGGAAGAGAAAGGTGAGCTTCTAAGAGCATATTTTCCTTGTTTAAGATATGATGCGAGAAATTCGTCATTCTGTTCTGAACGCTCACCCCTATTAGAAAACTGTGCAGGTTTGGAAGCCCTCATCAGCCCTTCCCTAAGCCTTAGTCTCTCAATCAGCAGCCAAATCCCCGGCGGAGCTGGCAGTGCTGCGGCAGCCCCAGCAGGGATAAATGGGCCACGCACTCTGCAGCGCGCTGGTGGCACGGCGGCAGGGACAGATTAACCCTCTTTTGCAGAACCGGTGCAGCAATGGCCGGTGGGGGGGAGTCCCCTCTCCCTCCAGGGGGATAGCCTGAAAATGGGCACGTGGCTCGGGGAGCTCCAAATACCCGTGCTTAAACAGAAGTTGCTTAATACCTCTGCCAAGCCCAGCCTGTTTTCTTTCTCTCCACTGTTCCCTCTGCACGCATCACTCAAATGCCTTTTCCATAGGGAAACGCATTTTCTGTGCCCAGTTTGTGATGCATGTGACATCTTTAGGGAAAACGAACGTTTCTCCTGCAACATTTTCAAGTTTCTGGGTCCCAAGAGGAGACAATGAACAGGAACTTCAAGCTGCAGCCCCAGGATCTCTCACTAGGGAGTTCAGGGAACACTTGCAGAAAGGCAAATCTGTGCCAAAATCACGGAACCATGTTCTTGTGCCCAGCAGGTTTCCAGGCTTTTCATTCATTAAAGATGATCCAGGATGAAGACAATTAATTATTCACCAAGAGTCACTTTGAATTTTCACTGCCTGCAAGATGGCACCTATGGGACCACAGGAAAACAAGCATGGCAGAGAGAGACTGGCCTGCTCTATGCTGACACACTGGGTCAAGAGCCCCCCAAGAGCCCCTGAGCTCTGGCCAGGCTAGTACCCTCCATCCCAAGGGGTGGGCAGGCAGGCAGGGACTGGTGGAGCTGAAGCACAATGCCAGCTTGCCATGAGCTCACAGAGTCACTGATGGCAAAGTATGAACCTTCCAGGGACTCCAGGAGCCTAGTTGGGTTGCTGTGCTGTGTTGCAAAAAGCAAAGGTCTCCTGGACCCAGGTTTTTCCAGTTGAGCAGACGCACAGAGGAGCCATGGGCTTATTGCACTGTAGGACAGATTTTTCCCTGCTGTGACACAGAAACTACCAGCTCAGGTACTGTCAGGTGAGAGGAGGAGAGGGAAGTCCACAGCCAGCTTGTCTTAAAGGATCTAAAAAAGATATCACTGTGCTTTGTACCTGAATGAGTTAGGCAAGGAGGTTTGTGTACTGTCCACAGCCCAGCTGCTGAGGGTGACACCAACCCAAGAGGCTACACTGATCTGCAGACCATGTGCTCAGGTTGTTGCTGGCACCCTGGCAAGCGTGCACTAGCTCGTTGGCACTGTGTCTGCCTGTGCCAGATCCAATAGCATGAGATCTGTGAGTGGGACTCAGCTTGTCCCCGGCAGCCCCTCTGTAAGTCCTGAGCGAGTCTGAAGATTTCAGTTGAAGTAGAAGAGGCATTTGCACCTCTTTTACATTTGGTGGGGCATCGCGTGCCTGAGCCAGGGTCCTGCTCAAGCAAAAGTGGCTGTACTTACTGTTGTTCACTTTGGTGTAACAGGCATTGGCTGGGTAGTCTTTCTAATTACTTAGTACCATGAAAATTAGAAGGATTTTATAAAATGAAATTATCTCATAGAAACCATAATTACTTCCTTTAGCATAAAGCTAACAAGGTAGATGTGTTCTTTTCAGGTCATTTTATTCTGAATGGAGTTAATCTTATACTTGTGCTGTGCCCAGGGCTGCACTGCAGGTACACAGGAGACTGTTCTGGCTCTTCTTGCACCTTATTCAAAACAAAATCTACTGGAAAAAATGCTAAGAGGAGAGCTCAGTGTTGGCCCACCGAGACTTTGCAGCATCCTGCAAGTACTTATTACTTGCTGTGATCAAGGACACTGCAAAGGCTGTTTCCCAAGGTACGAACTGCCTAATTATCTAAACAAACAGTATTGGGAAGGAAAATAGTACTCAGGAGAGAAAACAGCGGTGCATTAGAAATAATGGACTCTATCAATACGATTTTGTTGGGCAAGGTAACCTCAAAGATTTATTTAAATAGGCCAGAGATGTGGGTGGCTGCTACATTCTAACTTTGTAATACAGTTGTCAGTCAGAGAGCAGCTAACAGTAAAGCCACTGCTTTTTACAGTGTAAGTTCATTTAAACCATGGCTTTGCAGCTCTTATTCTATGGTGAACTAAAGCAATACCTGACACATTTCTCTGTGTAGGAGAAATGGGTATTCAGACAGGAATAGCTGTGTTTGTGGCCTTTTCCTTGTCATTTTCTGCAAATTTTGAAGATCTCTTGAAGAACAAATCTCAAATAGATGTTTCCTGTGAGGGGGAAAAAAAAATAAATAAATAATTGCCCCTGTGATCTATTCTCAGTGCTCACTGCAGAGTCAGGATGTGGGACCGTGGAAATTTCCTTTTCCCAAGCAAGCAACTAGCCCATACAGCACAAACCCATTTTATTCTGTTAAAATGGAATATAGTGCTTGACATTAATGCTGCAGTCAAAAGCTGGATGCAGCCTCTCTTCTACGTTAATTTCCTAGTTTATAGGACAAATTACAAATGTTGGGCTTGCATGACTGGCAGAGCAAGGACTGCTCAAGGCAACATAAACAAACAGCTATGAATAACAGAGAAAGCAGGGACTTTCACAACTTGCTTGCAGACAAATGAACAAGCAATACAGCTAAGGCCAAGCTAGTTAACTGATGTTTTTTCTTTGTAATATGTGCACCTACATTACGCTGTAGGTTATAATATCCAGAGCTGATGTGGTAGTACGTCTGTGTGAGTGGTGTCTCTTATTGCTTGGTGGTATATCCAAAGGCACTTACCAGCTTTTGCTGGTTGTATATTCAGACAGCTAAAGTGCAGAATATAAGCTTCCCAGGTCTTGTCATTTATATAGGATGACTCTGCTAAAACAGGTGGTAAAGGGGCAAAAGCTGCTTCCCTTGTTGTATATTTTGTGTATGAAACAATCACAGGCACAGATTTGGGCAGCTGCCTCCTGCTTCCGAGTGTGTCCTGGCTTGCAGCGACCAGGACCAGGCAGGCAGGAAGATGTGTAAGAAAGTGTTACAGGGTAGAAAAGTGCACTGAAACCCATATGGCCTCCCTGATTAGCTGTATAACAAGGCCAAGGTTTTTAATGATGCCCACTCCAAGGCTCTGGTCAGGTTCTGACTTGGCTGCCTACGGCTGCTGGCTGGAAAATCCCTGTCTCTGATGTGCTGTCCCCTGGCTGGTCTCACAGGGACATTGCAAGGTGTTGCTCTGCACTGTTAAATGGGTGATTTGTTCCACCCTGTTGCTGGTTGCATTTTCGGAGGGGAATGAAAGTGACCTTGGTATGTACTGGGTTTTCTGGAGTCTGCAAAGCAGAGCAAGATCTGCAGAGGTGAATAGGCATTTTCAGTGTCAGTCATAGACCTTTGCATTTAGTAGCAAGAAATTAGGCTTAGAATTTGCACTCAGATTTGCTAGGTATGGAGCACAAGGGTTGCATGCTGTGAAAGGGAAAAGTGGTTTAACTTAGTGCTGGCAGAACAACAGATCTGGGGAGTTGTGCAGAGCCACAAAGTTTGGAGGAAAAGAATGAGATTTAAACAGTCCAAAATGCTGACAGAAAGAAACACAATCTGTTTCTAACATGTTAAAAATAGTTAGAATAAAGCACCCTGAATAAAAGAATAGTCAAGCATTTGACTTGCAAAGAAGAACATTTTCCTTCCTTTGACCTCTGTCAAGTTTTTTAAAATAGCACTGTAAAATGGCACAAATTCACCAAATATTCTTGTCAAACCACATGCAGATGTCTCTCCCCCACCCCTCACCC
>NW_009941464.1:59151-59377 GCF_000696875.1 Nestor notabilis | reverse complement strand
ACCTTCAAAGGGAAAAAAATGTCTCTGGATCTGATGGCAAAGCAACAGACAACGCAGCTACTCCAACTCCAAGCACAGCAGCTACACCAACCCGAGTGACAAGCACAGCAGTTGCTCAAACCCTGACCACAAAAGACAATGCAGCTACTCTAAGCACTGCAGCTACGTAAACTCCTGTGCCAAATACAGCAGCAACTCAACGCCCAACCGCACAAGACTCTGCACC
>NW_009941464.1:58670-58934 GCF_000696875.1 Nestor notabilis | reverse complement strand
GCAGACCCAGTGCACTTAGTACAGGGTACAGCATCTGAACAAGAGTTATTACTATGTGAATCAGAGGAAGATGAAGAAGAAGTTACTTCTTGACCCTGGACCTTGACAGAGCTGCAGAATATGTGAAACGATTTCGCCCGTCTTCCAGGGGAGCACATTGTCACCTGGTCACTCCAATGCTGGGACAATGGGACCGATGGTCACAAACTAGAAGGTAGGGAAGCCAAGCAGCTGGGATCATTTGCTAGGGAAGGAGGAATTGGC
>NW_009941464.1:50921-58314 GCF_000696875.1 Nestor notabilis | reverse complement strand
AGGCGGGGAATGCATCCATAGATCCAGATGAAGTTGAATGTACACTACCCATGTTGTGGAAACTTATACAGAGTGCACCATCATCCTATGCCCACTCATTGGCGTCACTGACCTGGAATGACCTAGCACCACCAACAGTGGATGAACTGATTCGTAAACTCCGAGAGTTCGAAGGCAATCTCACCCCTTCCGTCATTTCAGCTATGGAAAAACTATCGCAGGAGTTCAAACAATTGAGAGACAATTTATCCGATCTATCCAGCTGCCCATGTGTACCAACCCATGTCTCAACTATTTACAGAAGGTGCCCTACTGCTCGAGAGAGAAGATACAGGAGGTACACACCATGGGCCACCCTATGTTTTTACCTGTGGGATCATGGACAAGACATGAGAAAGTGGGATGGAAAACCCACCTCAGTTCTGGAGCAATGGGTGCGTGAACTGAAGAGGAGAGCAATGGTCAAGGATAATCCTCCCATGAAAGTTGCTGCTCCAGTCTCTGGTGAGCAGTTTCCCAGACGGAGTGGAAGAGCTGATTTTACTCCAGTTCCTGTGATAAGGGATACTAATCCCTTTCTACAAGACATAAGTGGACAATCTTATGATCACTATTAGAGGGACCCTGCCTCCAGCCAGGCGGAGGAGACGGACAGTTGGGTTTACTGGACTGTGTGGATCAGATGGCCTGGCACATCAGTTCCACAGAAGTATAAGGCTCTGGTAGATACCGGTGCACAGTGTACCCTGATGCCATCAAAGTACCAATGGGTGGAACCCATTCATATTTCTGGAGTGACAGGAGGATCCCAAGAGTTGACTGTACTGGAGGCTGAAATCAGCCTGACTGGAAGGAAGTGGCAAAAGCACTCCAAGCCAATTTGTACGTGTGTGTGTTTGTGTGTGTGTCTGTGATCTTACGCTGCACTCGTCTTTGTTTCCCACTGGCTAGCTTAAGTAGCTTCCTGCTTAGTTTGCTGCTGTCTGCGTATCCCATTTCAGTGTGCCTGAGGCCTCTGATTGATTTATGTGTTCCTGCCAGCTTGAGACAACTAATGCGGTTATCACCTCTGTTTACCCCACCCTTAACGTGCTGAATAAATAGCAGCTGGTTTATGAACAGCTCAAATATGAGTGCAGGGAGGGTGAGGGGGACACTGGGGCTCAGTAACCTCATCAGCTGTCTGAGGCTGAGCTACCTCTTCTTGGACATTCCAACTAGTGTCCCCTTACATGGGACAGGTCAGGTACAAGGCAGAGCTTTGGTGGCCAAGTGCCCTTTTGAATCTAGCTTAGATGCACAGGAATTATGTTTTATAATGCTGAATCTAACCCTTCAAGTAGTCTTCTGAATTAAGTGCATAATCTCTGTGCATAAGACCGGTGAAGGCCATTTTAAGTATATATGGAAGTAGGGACCTCAGGAATGTCACTTGAAAACGAAGCCATCAGAAGCCGGGATTCAGTTAGCTAAATCGCTCTGTTTCTGGACCAGTTTTTTAGACTGTTTAGACTGGAGAAATGGACATTCTTTTATGGTATAGAGCAGCCCTGGAAACAGGTATCTCAAACAGGCCAGATGAAGTGTGCCATGAAATGGCCCATTTCTCTCCATTGCCTGTCAGGAGCCAAGGGGACTACCTCAGCTGCAGACATTATATAGCAGACCCCAAAAGTGTGATGAGATGCATAGCTCCTGTAGGAATTGGAAGTGATCTAGGCAGAAGCTTAGGTGGGGATTCAGTGGTCAAAATCTGGGTTTAGGCCCTTCTATACAGGCACAGTTCATTTGAGTATCATCCAGGCCGTCACAGCTTGCACGTTTGAGAAGGGCATGTTTCTGAGTGCTGGCATTACTTGTGGCAGCATGTGTTTGTTTTCTCGGTGTGTCTCAGCAGGGGTGGAAGAAGGCAGCCTCCCTGGTCTGCAGCAGGAGCAGAGTGTAGGATCTGTCCTGGGTGTCTCTGCTACCTCCCTTTGCTTGGACCTGTACGATGAGGCATTAAGTCATGGCCACTGAACAAGGATCCTCCTTTCCCCTCCACATTTTAAGTACCTTGCAATGTGAAGCGCACTCTGATCTCCTAATTGGGCATTCTAGCCTGTCCTTTCCTGCCCTGTCTTTGCAGCTGCCTCCAGCCTATATAGAAAAGGAGACAGTTCCTCTTAAGCACCACATAAAAGTTAGATTTCTCTAAGTGTTTACCTACTCTCCAGTGGAGATTTTTTCTGTTATGTACGAGTTACTTGGCTTAGGGTTCTCAGATCAGCATTATGATTTAGAGAGAAGAGAAACTTCTGGGTAAAGATGTCAGCAATATCAATTGCTCTGTGTTTCTGGGAAATGTCTAGCTGATATAAACTGTGAAAAAAAAAATCTGCTGTGAAAAGCTATTTTAAATTAGAGAGTTTACATAGCTGAGGAGAAACTCAAGTTTCCTTTTTCTGTCCAGGTTAGAATTACAAAGGTAGATGCATATAAATAACTTTTTTCCTTGAAATTTTTATCTAGTTATTTTCCATTTCTTTCTCTTGTTTACAGTCCCCATGCTTATGTAACAGCTCTCAAGAGGAAGCTGCTAACAAGCCCATCTGATATTTCATGCCAGCTGTTTTAGTGGAGGCGTGCTGGATTATACTGAGCTCCGCCTTCTTTGTCGAGGTATATTATAGGAGAAACAGTCAGAATGATAGCCTACTTAACCTCTTGGTACTCTTTTCATTAATTTCTTCTTGGATCAGTTATTATGTTTTGTCTGTCACAGAACTAGGCTGAATACTCCTCTGGGCATGGAATGTGTAATTCATTTAAACAACATCAAGGCACACTGTTCATGCTTAATTATTACTTTAATGCAAGTGCTAAACTGTTTTCAGTCACATCTAACAAACATGTTTTCTGGGACTGGTTGCTGCCTGACCTCAAGTAAGGGCAAGTTAGGCTAAGCCTTGAAATGCTACATCAAGCTGTCATCTCAAATAGAAGTGAGCTCATTCATCCTCACTTGAACTATTGTATAGATGAACTGATGGAAGCAGGATGTATAAACTGCCCACCAGAAAGGACATTGCAGTATGCTGATTTATGATGAGTAAATTCTAGAGTAATTCCATTGATGATACTTAAAAACATCTGTTCACAATGTTTCAGTAGCTAAGCTAGCAATATTGTGTAGTAGACGAAAGCCACCTGTTGATTAAATCTTTTAAAAATATATATAAATATTCCTGTCGGTGCTGTTGCATCAGTTCTTTTTCAGGATACCCATTACAGCATGACACATTCGTTTGGAAATGGCCAGAATAATTATAAGTCCGGTTCCAACACAATGTGAGCATGTGATCAATGCTCTTCCTTTCAGTTGCTCAAAAAGCCAGTTTGATGCAGTGTTTAGAAGTGAATTCCACGCTAAGGTCATTTTAATGACAGAGATAAAAAATGAAATCTAAGTAGATTTTTGTTTTTTTCAGGATAAGGTACAGGTAGAAAGCAAGGTTTAAGCTGTGTATATTTGAGAGATCAATCTGAAAGATTAAAGACAGAAAATGCAACAATACCTAATGCCTTGGTAGGGGTAGGATTTGCTAGGTTTTGGTGTATTCTAATTAAGGTATATTCTGAGCAATGAATTTTGGAACCTCCAAAATCACTTCATAAGGCTGATGCATTCCAGTTTTAAACTGACTAAGTCAGAGGTCACATCCAATTCAATTAACCTACCATTCACCCTGATTCATTATACTAACAGTTGACTAATACAATGCACTTATATAAAGATGCAGACCGGACTTAAAACTTCCTACAGGCATGATCCTAAGGCTTCAGAGTCTTGTTTGTTTCTAAGTAACATCTGTTGGGAAAATTCATTATATCTGGCAGTAGATCTGTTTTGACATGAGACCAAACTTTCTCCGGTGTTCTTTTTTTCTCCTTCCTGCCTGTCTTTCCTGTTTCTTCACTGAGCCACCTTGCACTCATTGCTGAGGCTCAGCACTATCCTTTCTTCCTGCCAGTGACAGGGGGAGTAGCCAGCAGGATTTGGCATGACAAATACCAAATGAAGCTCATATGTGCCAGAAATGTCTACCTGTATTAGTGACAGCCAGTAGCTTACCAGATATTGCACCACAATCTTTTGAAAGAGGACTTTTAAGTATGAATGACTGCAAAACCAGTTGTCTTTTGCTGCCTTTAATGTAGAACCATTAAGAGTTTTAATGTTTCAGCCTAACTTTTGAGTTTGAAGAAAGCTTTCTTTGTAAATTTCCTGGCCTAGAGTGCTGTTGCTTCATGCTCTTGACACGGTACTCTGTTGGTTTGTCCTGGTTCGAAGAAATAAATCCTGTTTCAAATTTCCTTGGTTTCTTATAACAAAGGGCTCTGGAGGAAAGAAAATCTCTTAATCCTCCCAGCAATAACCTGACATGACCTTCTAAACACACTATTAACTCAAAAATATTACCAATATTCTGTAGCTGTCTTAAGAAGATCTTACAATAGAGACGGATCAAATATTTAGAAGAAGAATTATACTTGGATCTGACAAAAGTATCCACAGCAGAATTACATGTTAAAAAGGGCTGTTTAAAAAGCTGTGCAGTGGGGTATTGTTCAGTAGCACTGGCAGAGCACAGCTAGTTTTCTGCATGCTCTTTCTAGGCTTGTGATTTCCTGACTGCCTTAGCACAAATTACTTGCCTTCTCTGTGTTTTTTAGTTACTCCAATCTGTTTTGCCTTTCCTTCATAAGTGCTAAGCTTTTAGAAGATGTTCAGAGCTTTTTGAAAAATATGCTCAATATGAGATAGTTTTTAGAAATTTGCAGGAGACAGTTTTCTGAAAATCTGGTCTCTTTGCTATCTCACTAGGCTGCAAACAAATGCATGCAGCTTAAATATTAAATAGGTGTTTTGTAAAACTTGAATACTATTGTACTAGTATAAGTACATTAACCTAACTCATTTGGAAAGAAACTTATAGTACTAAAGCATCACAAAATTAACAAAATTAGGTATCCAGCTGTCTACTCTGACTGGGGGCAGAGAGACATATATCATGGAATGTATAGTAGAGAAATTCAGAGAAAAGAAGTGCTAGAAGTGGGGGAAAAAAAAAAGAAAAGAGATTCAAGCTTGCTTTCTGTCACTTGGGTTAAGATGCCTGAATTCAGAGATAAAATAGTGGTTTGGACCTAGAAGTTGGTTTGTTACTTTTAAGCATTTTGGTATGCAGCAGGCAGCACCTGTACATTCTCTCATAAAATTACTTGATAAATCCTGCAGCCTTTAGTCTGTCATTCTGCATTATGAATTTCCATTAGATCTGATCTAAACTTAGTGATGTCAGTGAGAGTCTTTTGATTGCATTAAGCAGAAACACCTAGATGCAGGGAGAGACATGTGGGATATGATGCTCCAAAGTGGGATGTACACAGGTACCCCAAGTTGCTATGTGCCAGCAAGTTGTCTCAGAGCTGGTAATAACCATGCTGTCTTCCTGGAGCATACTTTGAGGGTGGAGTTCCCACTTCTTCAAACTCAGGTTTGGATCCAGATGAGTGGTCCTGATCAGAGCATATGCTTGGTGCCAATTCCTCCTCCCTGTTGTGAGAATATTTTTGGGTCAGGAATTATTGTATGGAGAGGTACCATGGAAAGAGGAAGGTGGCAGGAACGGTCATTATCAATTCCCTGTGTCTTTAGTGGCCTGTTGTTGCAGCCCAGGCTCTCTCTCATGGCAGAAGAGAACAGTTTGGAAGCTGGAACAGTGGCTCCACTGGCTATACTCCTGGCTCTGACATAACAGGGCCCTGTCATGGCTGGCAAGGTAGCTGTAGTGTAGCTGTTTGTAGCTGGGATCAGCAGTAGTGTTGTTATCAGAGTGACCTCCGCTTACTCAGCCTTGTCATGGGTTTATTCTCCCTCAAGCAAAACCTGAGTGTAGGTCGGTGTCTGAATCTCACATTTTTGGACATTTGTATAGCTGTGTCACCTACGCACCATTAAAAGGCTGAGGCCATTCTCAGTGCCTGGCTGGCAGTGAGTATGCTCTTCTCTCTCCTGTGTGGCTTTAAAATATCCTCTCCATTCTGTGTTTTCAGCCGCATCAGGTACAATTGTATAAGTCTACTTGGAGAGTGCCTTACCTAACACGTTAAGAAGTCACTTAGAGGAAAGTGTGGCAGGGATGCATCTCTGCCCCACTGACACCACCAAATTTGCAAGAAAAACCTCCAGGGTCTTCTCCTGCTGGTTATTACCCCTTAGTTCTAGTAGCTATCCAGTGTGCGGACCTCACATGTTGCAACTTCAGAGAGGAGATTGTGATAACTGTCAGATATGTCCTTGAGACAGTCCTATTTCATTAAAATAATATTCCTTTAGTCTTAATTTCTCTGGACACACTCAAGTGTTTCTTCATTCAGTTTCAAGTCCTTCAGCAGCCAGCACTTTGCCCAAAAAGCTTTCTGCTTTTCTTTGAGGGCCATACTGCTGTCTTCACTAGCCTCTGTGGACCCATCTCTGGACTGCCTTCTTGTTCTCCTGCATGTTTTTTGCTTCTGACAAGAAGTAGTTGTCATAACAAGCAAAGTCCAACTCCCACTTCTGCATTTGACTCTGGGGAAGATCCCTCAGGCTGCATGGCCCAGCTCCTCCTCCAGCCTTGTCTTGCCAATTTATGATTTAGCCTGTAGCTTCTATTGTTACATTTATTACTAAACAAAAGGAGTACTTTCTTGCTCCCTCACTTCTGCTGAGTAGAAGATTGTTATGTCCACCAGCTTCCATGAGCTTTGTGGCTGTCCACTGATCAGAGGGCTTGCTTGCTGAGCACCACCTTATCTACTGCAAGGCAGTATGCAAGAAGGTTGATGGCCTGGCAAATTCAGTAATTTTCCTCAAGGCCATATGGATCTTATATTATCCATGGCTTCTAATGAGCTGCATATTCCTCGCTGATTTAGTGGTTTACTTGTGATGTTTTTGGATGAGTCAAATCTCTGTAATAGTGACACTACATCTATGTATGTGGTAAATGTGAAAGAAAACAGATGTCTATAAAAATCACTGAGTCTGATTTGGAACGATGAACAGTATTATGATTAACCATAGCTGTACAGCTAATGGGTAGTATCTTTACAGGATGGGGTGGAAACTGTTTTTATCACACCTACACAACTTTTAATATTTGGATTTCTTTTTAAATTCAGCCCACAATGCTCTAGAGTTAAGTATAGGACTATTTATTTGGGGTGTAATGGTACAATCACTAATGTGTTTTAAAACTTCTAGTACAGTCTCGCAACCTTAAATTTATTTCAACATTGAATTATTCTGGTAATAGCTACATTGTGCTCATATGTAAAAGGAACCCGACAGTAGCCAACGAGTGTC
>NW_009941464.1:45976-50890 GCF_000696875.1 Nestor notabilis | reverse complement strand
AAGAGTGTAGCAGTTGTTCCTCAACAGATTTCTTGCAAAACCATGTAAATTTTTTTGTGCTGTTCTTGTAAGGTGTCTCAGACCAAAGCTGAAACATTTGCTGAATGCTAGATTAGGACAGAATCCTAATCCAGATTTAACCAGACACTCTGAAGCACAGAGTTTCAAAATTCCTGAGATCAGAAGGCAAAGAATTTCACAAATGAGTATCAGCCAAGTCTTATTCCTGTAAGACTGGAGGTTGAATACTGAAAGAGAAGCGGGAGAAAGTAATAACTGAACAAAATAAAATGAAGGGTCTGACCCTATGAACTAGCTTTAAGGTCATGAACAGGATCTTACAGAATCAACACAAATTCATTACTGGAAGAAGCCAGAATAAAGTCTTTAACAGAGGGCCTGTGTGATGAGTCAAATCTGGTCAAGTGGTGTATACGTGCAAAACTGAATAAACTGGTGTGCTAATCAAATTAACAGGCAGTGAAGGGAGAATTTCTATAATGAAGCCTGTCATCTCCTGGAGAGATTTCTATAGATCGCTAAGCATGGTTTGGACAAATCACGAGACGAAAGGGCTCTGTGTGCCCTGTAACAGGATTCTGGGAGATGGACAGACAGCCTGCAGTGTAGATGTGTTCTTTTGTGGATTTATCTGCTTCGGTGTCAGGATTGAGGAACTCTCATGCTCTTTAGAACCCTTTTAAGACTTTGTCCTCTGGCTTATATAAAGACTAGAGAATGTTCTAAATGCAGTTACAAAGATGTGTTTTTTCAGAAGTACATAAGATCTAAGTTGGTAAATGGACACTGAGCGTAGGTGTTAGACATCTTTAATTTTTTTCATACTAGTTTTTGAAAGATGGTATTTCTCAGAATAATGTGAGAAGGCTTGGAACACTGATTTATTCCTGTTGGAAGATCATTCTGCAAATGACTCCAAATTGCAGTAATTTAGAAATCTTGAGGTTCTTTCTATATTTGGATTTGTACATTCAGCAAGCTTTTAGTACAAATATATGAATCTTTGGTAATTACTTTAATTTATGAATAGAACTTTAACTGAGCTGAATACATGAATGTACCTTACAGTGTTCAGGCTTTGTGAGACATTTCTACTAAATCGGCTTATGAATTTCTTTTTGATGAGCTTAATTGTTGACAGATTTTTCAAAAGCCAACAACAGCTTTCTTTGCTAGCTAGTATTCACATGAACTGGATAGCCTTGTGAAGTCCTTTATTCAATCTGCATAATATTTTGTTTTTACTTTAAGATGAAGTGGAATCTTTTGTAGTGAACCTAACAATATTAAACTAGAAAAAAATAGATATTTTCTTTATCTCTTTTTTTTTTTTTTTTTTTCTGTCCCAGAGAACTATTTAGAAATAAGTCCTAAATAATAAGATGTGATCTCTTACTTGATGAAGATATTTTGCTGGTTTCTTCAGCAGAGCTGTTAACTAGGCTTTTCATTTAAGATCCCTCAAGTCAGAATGTACTGCAAATGAATACTATGAATACTATGTATTCATTAAATTAACAAAACAAACCAACCATTTTGTCCTTTCACATGAAATAGACAAATTCTGCGTCTTATCCATCCAGAATTTTTTGCTGATGTTGGTCATATTTTAGAATTTCTATCTTTGAATATTTTTCCCTGGGACTATAGGTTGAAAGAGAAATGAATTCAAGCTAAGCAGTGGGATCTCTAGCTATAGTGGTGGTTGTGGATATCTGAGTGAAGTGAAGCATGTAGAAGCCTTCAAAATGACTGACCCTGTTTTCCTCTGAACATTTCTGAAGAATTCTGGTCCGTTAATAATGCCTTAAAAGTAATAAAGACTGGGTTCTGTGGATTCTAGCCAAATGAGGCCATGTCCTACAGTTCTTGCTTTGTATTACTGGAGTAAATTTCCCATTTGCTTATGATAGGATGGGGACTAAGGACTGAGTAAGGGTAGCAGGATGGGAAACGGTTTGTCACTTCTGAGAGTGCGTTTGTAAACTGCTGCAACCACAAATGAGCTCAGTGTTTAGCAAGATGGTGGATGCCAGCATGAAGCTTGGAAATGCCATTTTTAATTAAAAACTGCATTTTCAAATCAAGTTCCTAGTTAACAATGGGTGGGAAATTCTTCCCACCATGTAAGCTTTCTGAATGCTGTATTGACTGGCAAGATGGGTGCAGCTTCTCCTTCCACAAAAGTGCTGCTACTATCATCTTCCCTTTCACCTCCCCCCATGAGAAGAAAAAGACTACATTGTTTGTAGAATCTCTCCTTGTTCACATCCTGCATTTAGGCCAGAATAGATTTTATTTTGTCCTCTGCATCCCCCTTCCTTCATTGTTAACAATGGAGTGAACACATGAGATTAACATGGCTGTTGACATGGCTCAGTTGTTTGCCATTTGGAAACTACTGATTCTTCAGTTGTATAATTGTTTTTTTTTTAAAAAAAAAAGTATGAAAAGATTCAGTCATTTTCTGTTTATTCCAAAGACGGGAAGAACAGAGTAGTAGGGGAGAGATGGGGGAAGCCAACAACAAAAACCAAATTAGTTTAAGAACCAGCATGTTCCCCTTACTTTAAGGAACACAGTAAACACTTCAAAAGTGCATGCCAGCTCATTATCTAACTCAGTCTTCATTGACTTCATCAAAACCAGCAGCAGTTAAGCAATGTTTGCCAAAAGCAAATTTGGGTACATGCATTGGTAAAAAAATGTGATATCCACTCTGTAGAGGTTCCTTAATCTGTCACACAGGGGCAAATCAACATTTCATCATTATCATTTCTCTCTGTTGTTTAGCCCTTTCGTGATTGCTTTTCTAGTCTGTTTTGATCATTGTTTATCCAAAACTGTGGTGTGACGTATGATTTGAATTGTTGGCCAGAAAAACACTCTCCATGTGTTTAAAGGTGTAGGAACAACTTCAGTAACCTAATCTTGAATGTAATACCTGCAGGTATGTTTTTCACAAAGTTTTTTGTTAAAAAAAAAAAAGAAATTGAATGGATGTAGGCTATTTATGAATTCCTTCTTTATGTAAGTTTAAAGATTTAGTTTGTTGTTAATTTAACATATTTTTTAATGGACATTCTTTTCTATTTTATGACTAATATTGCTAGCTTTCTTTTTCAATTTGGTATGGCATTTGCAGTTTACAGTTACATTATTGAAATGACAGTGCAAAACATTTGAATATACTGTATATTCAAATATAATCATTTATGTATTATGTATTATATGGATTATGATACAGCAGATTCCATGTGTTGTTCCCGGTAGATAAGTTACCAGGTTTTTGGGAAACTCATACCACTGTGTCCAAAATATAAATCCATGAATAGTTTGAATACTATTGGACTTAGTTTGCTTTGGGAACAACCCTTTACTCAAGAGAGAAGCAAGCATCTTTTGAACAATTTTTTATTTAATAGCTTAAAAAACAGTCCCCTTTGGAAACCATCTAGGCTTTTTCTCATAGCCCTCACTCTGTCTGGTGTGCATGTTTGTGTCCTGTGGCCATTGATTTCTCTCATCTTAAGTCTCTCCCTTCAAAATTAACAGGCTATTTTAGTAAGGTTATTTCAATTTGGATTCTGCATACTCTTATACCATATGTTTAAAATTCAGAGTTGTGCAGTTCTGATCATTAGTTATTTTGTTTCACATATAATACATCATATTCTTACTTTATTAAAGGGTATTGAAAAAATGCTTGTTTACTTGTTTTTTAAATATTCAATTTCTGAATTTTTTTCTTTAAAAAACCCCCAACCCCTTTGGTTCAGAATTTCTTAATGAAATGTGGAATTCTGTTGGTAGAAAACAATGCCACTTTCTTATGGTTTTTGAAACATTTATCTCATTTTCCTTTGGGGAAAAATAAAACAGCTAGTGAAATTAGGATTTCAAAATGGAAAAAAAAAATAAATGCTTAAATAAACGTCCATTTAACATTTTATCAAAAGCTGAAAAATGCTGGTGAAATTTCAATCCCCTCATCTTCCTTAATTATCCTTTCCTGCTGTAATTGTTGAAATTGTGAATTCTCATGAGGACCAGGTGACAGAACGCAGATTTTCTTGTTACCTTTTTTTTTTTCTTTTTTTAGGTAGTTATGTCCAAACCAGAGTATATCAATATGTTCCAATATTTATTTCAGGCTATTCTTGTTGTTATGCAAAGATTGCTTCACTCCCATGATGTGGTTACTTCAGTCAGTGCAGTACAATTTGGAAAGTACATTCACATGGAAAATCAAAGTGTTACACTTTGAGAGTAGTTTTTAAACAGTAGAAGTGACATTAGCATTGTTAGTTGAAATAACTGAACCTTTACTATTAGCATTGATCATGAAAATGTCAGAGGAAGAGCATAAGGGAGCAATGCAGGCTTGCACCAAATTTCCCAGCACCTTGTTCCTGATAGCAGCCAGCAAAGATGCTTATGGAGAAGTGTAAGAAGCAGGGCAAGTACAGAGTAGTACTGTATACTGTTTGTATACTTTCCCAGCTTCTGACAGTCAGCAGTTTTGGGACTCCCTGTGCTGAAGATGCATCTTAGGCATTGTTTTTATGAACCACTGAGTGTGGAAGCAACAATAGGAACAGTGGATCACTGTTCAGCATCAGTGGCAACTGCACTTAGAAATAAGTAACAGTGCCACTTCAAAATGCTTGACATGGACAACAGAACTGAAAAGCCGGGAAATTATGGCTGTACAAAAACCACACCCACGGCCAGAGGCAGCATCTCACAGCTCCTACAAGTTGTGAACTCCTTGGGAGCTAAGAATCCCTACCATGCAGAGGTAGGAGCCAAACTCACCATTATATAATGCAGCAACTTCAACCCCTGTGGGATCTTAATGGGACATGGGGTCTTGTTCTTCAGCATAGGGGT
>NW_009941464.1:29679-45945 GCF_000696875.1 Nestor notabilis | reverse complement strand
CCTGACTGGGTGGTCCTTCTGAGATTTTTGTTTGTAAGTGTTGTGTGACCTTGCCTCATACCATTATGGATGCCACCAGTCAGCTGATTTCTGGTAGTTAAGACAGACTTCCACATTCTCTCAGAGCTGCTGACTCCTTCTCTAGTTTCTGTTCAAGCATCTGCCCCATCTAGGATGTAAGCAATCCCATGTTGTTTCCTCTCACAGCCCTCTCTGGGGGTTGCCAGCAGGGCTCCCCAATAAGTAGCCTGCAATAGTCTTCCTGCGCAGTGCTTGACATATTATGTGATCATCTGTTTGTTTCTTTCCACAGCAAAGCATTTGGAAAATGACACAGCCTGAAGAATAATGGAAATTCAAAATCTGGCTCCAGATTTCCTCATGAACCAGTCTGCTCCTCCACATCTGTGGAAAGGGACAGGTAGGCTGCTGCAAGAGCACTCTGCAAGCCCCTGCTCAGCAAGCCCTACTGTTAGCGAGTCTCTTGACTCCTGCTGAGTTCCTGTGAGTTTTTTGCATGCAGTGCTTCTCCCTCCAAAGTGGCAACATGCTGGGATGCAAAATAGAAGGTCCTGTCTTGGAGTGAGCACTGCACGGAATGGGAGGGCAGTTGTGATGGGTAGGAACTGAGCTGTGATGGCGTTGTGGGTAGTTCCTGCTGTGTTTTGGAGACAGCATGTGTGTGTTTGAAGTTTACTTGGGGATGCAGTGTAATATGCCAGGTTTCTGAACAGTTCCTCACTGGATAAATAGCCTCATTCATTTCAGCACATGGCTCTGAGTGTAACCCAGCTGCCAGAGTATAGTCATCTGCCTATGCGTATGTACTGTGCTCTACTTCCTTGTTTCGCTTTGCTCTCACAAAAATGCCAGTGAACCCACAGAAGTTTTGCTTGGGTGAGGACTGTGTTAAATCATCAAAAAAAATTTCAGGAGCTGAGACCAGATAAGAATGAAAAGTGTCTCCAGTAATCACAATTGAAACCATTTTTGAACTAAGTCACCTGTCTTCCTGACATTGTGGCAATGTAAACAGCAGACCTTGTTTTCTTTTGCAGTCCCATTATTTTTACTGCATCCTTTATCTTTGTCTTTTGGAAAGAGCAAATGAAAATAAAACTTTGGTTTACATTTTTGCTTGAAGATAAACGAGCATTTTAACAGACTAACTTTAAATGACTGTTTACTTTTGCAGTGGTCAGGGCCAGTACTCGGGGCCACAGCTACATGGCTAAACTCCCATGCTCCTTTTAAACAATTTAGGGGTCAACGTTTCTGAAAGGGTGGAATGGATGGTGTTGATACAAAGCAAAAGCAGTGGGTGTGCTGCCCACTTTGCCTAAGGGAACTGCAAGACTGAAAGAGCAGAAGTGATATAGTTCAGCCTTGGGGAAGTGACAGAGCACAATCTGAATTACGCTGATGTACACATTTTTCTTTTAATGGATATACTTTCACTACTTGCTAAATATAGACTGTTAAACTCATTTCTGTGAAGCCAGAGCTGAACCACACCCTTTGGATGTGAAGGGCTGATGTGTTAAACCATTGTGCTACCCAGAGGGCTCAGTCAAATGAGGACAAGTTTGTAGGCAGGTGTAATTTCCTTTTAGAAAATTGATAGTGCTTCTGCATTCTGTATTATGTTGGTTTTAATCTCTACAAAAGACATCTTGCATTCTGTTATGACTAGTAACAAATCACACATCTGGAACAAAGAACTAGCTGAGCTATGTATTAGGTTTTACTGCAATCTGGTTCAGATCCCCTGGTTCCTTTCAACTTAAACTGTGCAAAAAAATGTACTTCCAGTCTTCATTTTTATCACTTCTAGCATTTAACAAAGGTCATAGTGACCCAAAGGAAGCTTAAGAGGAAAGTATTGTGATGGATCTTGGAAATGGAGTTCGACTGTGATGACAGGGGGCATGAAGCCAAGCCCAGCACTCCTGTGAGTCTTTCGTTTGCACTCTTTATTTTTCCTTTTGCTGGGTGGACTCAATCATGCAGCCACATCTATGGATGAGGCTGAAATCTGCAATAATTTGTACATCTCTCTTCTCTAATGGCTTTTGTCAAAAAAATACTTTAAAATGTTTTCTTTTTTCTGTGGTTGGATTGTTGAATTAACAAAAATGTAGCCACTATTGAAAAGAACAGTCTTCCAGTGAATGCCTGAACATTTTATTCTGAGCTTAGTAACTACCATCTTGTGACAACAAACTTTTTTCTTAATGGGGATTCACCTCAGGTCACTAGGTTCAACACTGTGTTGCGTATTTTCTTTCTCTCTTTTTTTTTTTAAATGATTTTATCTGTTTAGATTTTGCCTACTTGGCTGGCTGGCTGATTAGACTGCTGCAAAGCTCTTTGGGAAGTGACATAAATGCTGGTATCAACTAGTATTCATTTACTGACTTTATAGTGTTTCGGCTTAATGTAATGATCAAAATTTTACAAGTATTTCAAAACCTGTAAAAATCTAGTAAGATATGAATCAGTAGAATTCCATGAGATGTTCTGATGGTAACTTATTTGGTGGTTCAGAAGTGTCAAAGCTATCCAGATATAAACAGTTAACTCTTAATATTAAAATTTGTTTCACAGATATTTGTGCTATGCTTTATACCATCTTTTGCAACAATACAGAACCTAGGAAGACATGTAGGTATCTAGCCATATGTGTAGCTGTCAGTTTGTAGAACACTTAGAAGGTTTGTTTCTAAGAAAATAAACTTAAAAAAGCTTTTCCAAGTTTGTTTTAAAAGGGCAGTGTCCACGTCTTGCATGTTTTTTCAAATGCAGAGGTTCTCCTTGCTCTATATACACCTTGGTTCTGTGTTCATCAAGTTGTCTGTGCTCAGATCTCACTAATTTATGGATTACCATACTTTTGCATTCATTACAATTACTCTTTCCTCTGCGTAAGACTTAAAAATGTATTTGGTAGAGAGGTTGGCACTCTGATGTAGTTAATACTTTCAGTTTCTTTCCCTGTGTCCATCTGGTGTAAAAGACAAACTCTAAAATGTAAAACCTACAAGCTCAGGTGAGCTCTGCTGTTAATATGCAGAAATAAACTGGTTTTAGCATTTTTTCTCCTTTTTCTTTTCTTTTTTCTTGAAGTAGGAGCAACTTTTGTAAAGAGAAGTCCTTCAGTGACTGTGTAGCTCAAAGTACCTGATTTTTATTTTAAATGTAAATATTCTTATTTTGGTGTTTTATATAATCACAAATATAAATATTTGCTTATGTTTTGTTTCTAACCACACCATATACATCTTCTTACTGCATAGGAAAGATACTTACTGCTACTACTGACATTATTTCATAGTGATGTTTCAAATTGAAATGGTAGAATTCCAGGTCTTTGTGTGATGATATTCCTCCTTTCATGCACTTAGTTCTGATCATTATTGTATATTCAGTGCAGAAGAAGGCCAAAAGCCCTTTAAAAACACACTAATTACATTAAAACTTGTTACCAGTGCTGTTCATAATGGCTACAAGACACATGCATCAAATCATATTATTATACTTTTCCAGTATGCTACTCTTTCCTACCTCCCTCTTACCATTGTGATTTGTATTTGGCTACAAAAGCAACTGTTGTCTCTAATCAAAGTAAGAAAATGTAGTATTCATAGTTTCAGTGTGCCATGAATAATAAACAGTACATTTCCTGTGGTTCTCTGGTTAGTTTGTAATAAAGTATATTACAAATGTAGCTCTGGCATTGTCTCCAGTTTAAAAAAAAATATTGTATCAGGCCCCTTATTTACCAGAATCACACTGAGTAAAAGTTTAACTATCATGTCAAGGCTATCTTCTCAATAACACAACAGGCAAACTTAAGTGAATTAGAGAACAAAGTACAAATGTGTTTGCAACTAGCATTTCCATAAGATAATTCACGTTTCGCTATGTACTTATGGAATGCCACTGTGACACTTGGTGAATATATACATGCTGAGTAAATAATGGAGGGGAAATCATGTTGCAACATACTTCCCTTGTTGACTCATGGACCCTTCTGCATATGTTACTGAGCCTTCTATCCAAGTAATTTCTGTCTAAGTCTAATTTCAAATAGTGCATACAATTAACAGTGTTAGAATTCCACTTATCTGTGAATGAACTGCCTAGTGTGTTGGCCATTATGATAACAGCAGTCCAGTTGGCCATCTCACAGAAGTCACATCTGGTGAGCTAGCAAAGTTGCTCTGCAGTGAATAGACCTTAAAGTGACAAAACCTGGCTCTATTAAAGTAAAAGGTGTTTTTTCTGTGACTCAGATGGCTTAAGAATTTGTAAGAATTGTTTCAATATGTCCCAAGATCAGCTTTCTAAGGGTGTTTTGTGGGTCTCTTCTCCAGTAGCACCATGGCCTTCTGGACTTTGGGATGTGAGGGTCCACGTAGGGGCCAAGAGCAGCTCATTGGAAACTCCCTTTCTGGACCATAGAAATGGACAGGCGAGGCATTTCTGAGAATACAAATAGGAAGATGCATCATGTTATCTGCTGTGTCTTATAGTTTCTGATTAAGAATTTAAGAAGTTATCCCTAAATATGCTAATTTTTTTAACTAAATGACATGTCACCATGTTGGTTTAGAAGTAATACAGTCACATTTTAATATCTTGCATGATTCTGTGGAACAAAACCCTTTAAAATCTTGTAGGATGATCTAAATACTTGGTTTTTAGTTACTGGTATTATTTGAAATGCCAGAGCAATCACAGAAGAATTTTAATTTTATTTAGGAAATATATTTTTAAAAGGTTTAAAGCTTGGCTTCTGATTATTAACAAGGTGGAAATGTGTTTGTAGTTAACTCCCAGAGGACTTGGTGACAGAAGAAATGTCACTCTGTATTATCCTTTTTAGGAAGGTGGCCTCCACCAGATGTAAGCTCAGAAACGGCAATTGTCATTCACGTAAATGACTAGCAGGTTTATCATGCCAGTCTCTGGGGCTGTCTTGAATTTTGGCAAGAGGCAAAGAGCAGGCCAAGTAGCCCTCATGGGAATAGTAAAAATATGTTGGTATTGTTTAATTCTTTCATAACATACTAAATTAATTTATTTGTTTTTGAGCCTTTTAAAGTATAATGCCATAGGGGAATGTGTTTTTCATATAGTTCTCTTACAAATATATTAAAGTTTTAGGGAGAGCAGCCTACGAGTAAACACTACGGTCATCTACATTGGGTGACTGGGAGACAGATGCTCGATTTTCTTGCTGTTTTACATTCTGTATAGTAATAGGCATCAGTGCAAAGTGATCTTACATGTACATTTTGCAATCTTTTTGTACAGATGTAGACAACTGTAGAATGTGAGGGATTGTGGAGTGTGACTTATATTGTTCATAAATTCTCCCAAAGCGCCTTGTCATAATACTTATAATTGGGTAGATGCTTTTGACGACTTTTTGTGTTTGACTAGTAATGTATAGTTCAACCGTGTTTCTTCCAAACCACTGCATGAAATGCTCTGCACTAGGCCATAACTTCTGAGAGTTGAATGAAATTTACTCTTCAGTTAACTCATTGTTCAGTTGGATTATTTGAGTAAGAGATCCCTATTATTTAAATAAACTGAAGTGAAACATTTTCTCTCTTCAGTATACAATGGCTAAAACACAAGTTTTTTGTTCCCCATAGCTCCATTGATCATTCACAAGGTAATAGCTTCAAAAATGCCAACACTGCAAGAAAACCTAGCTTTACAGCTTTTTAGAGAGATACCAACACCAGAACCAAGTATATTGTAATTGCTTCTCTTCTGTTTATATGGAGCACTTTTTGATTTCTGAAGCTGTACATGTTAAAGAGGAAAAAAAAAAAAAAAACAACCCAGATTTTTCCCAGGTGATTGACAATCTTTGCCCATTACTGTATGTAGCCTCTGTTTTCTACCATACACCCTGGCAGGTATTTTGAAGAGAGAAAAAGAACAGAAGCCATTGAAAGGTTCTGGAACTGTCAGGTTTCTCTAGATACTATCCGGCTGTCCACTTACCTGTAATACGTTTCTGTGTCTCATCATACATATCTAGACAGAGAAAGCCAGGGTATCAATCATTTTTATGGATACTGCAAAGAATAATTAACGTATGGGTCAAAACCACTTCATTTATTTGGAAGCATAGAAAGAAGTTGATTCTTGGACACAACTTGGCAGGTTTCCCTTAGAATCAGTGGAGCTCTGCCAATTTATGCCATACTTCTCATTTGCAAAATCCCCCTTACAGAATCCACTGACTATTCTTTTCAGCAGACTTCATTTTTTTATTGCCTCTTGATATTGTTGTGAAATGAAAGTAGCAATGGTGAGAATAATAGAAGTTATATGCTTTAAAATTAAGGGAAAAGCATCTTATAAATTAACAAACTGAATAAGAAGGACCTATTTATTCCTTATGCATTGTTGAATTTAACATCTGATTTTTATTTTATTTTTTTTTTTCCTGGACAACTGGCATATCTATTTTCCCTTACCAGAGCTGATAACAAACATGTTAGTCTGCATCTAACAATTTCTGAGGGGTATTAGCCACCAGTACAAGTCCACTATGGCCAAATATGCGCTTTTTAACTTCTCAGCTAAATCTTTCTCATTATCTTCCTTGCTAGATCACCATTTTGCCTACTGTTCAGGCCTTTGGCTTGGAAAGTCATTCAACAGAAACTTTGTTCTAAGTCATCACTTTCAGCTCTTGATGCCTTTTTTTATAGAACTGGTCTCAGATTTCTCCTACCAAATGCAAACTACTTCTCTTTGGTTTCGCAGCCTTTTGTATCTTCAGCTTCTGCCTCATCTTCAAGATGGCTTCCTGTTGGCTGCTGATGCCAACCTTCATTTATTGTTTTCATTTCATGCAATTACTTTTGTGTTTTCGTTTCAGCTGCTCCTAATGCTTAAAATGATTTTCATGTAACCAACCACTAAACAAATCTGTAGTCTTACTCTAGATGCTAAAACTTCTTTTTCTTTTTTTTTCTTTTTTTTTTCTTTTTTTTCTTTTTTTTTTTTATGATAGCTAGAGGAAACTTTGGCAAAAACTGGGTCAGTACTGGTAGATCACTGCAGGTGAGACCACCTGGTGTTGTACTTGTCATGGTTTAAGCCCAGCCAGTAACTCAGAACCATGCAGCTGCTCTATCACTCCTCCCCTTCTTCCTCCCTGCTCCCAGGCAGATGGGGAAGAAGAATTGAAAGAATGTAAATCCCATGGGTTGAGATAAGAGCAGTCCAGTAACTAAGGTATAATACAAAACTACTTCTACTACCACCAATAATAATAATGGTAAGAGAAATAACAAGGGGGGAGAATATAAAACTAAAATGGGAAAAGAAAAACAATAAACACAAGTGATGCACAATACAGTTGCTGACCACTGCTGACTGATATCCAGCCCGACTCTAGCAGCGATCTGGGCCTTCTGGGTAACTCCTCTCAGTTTATACACTGGGCATGACGTGCTGTGGTATGGAATACCCCTTTGGCCAGTTTGGGTCAGGTGTCCTGTCTCTGCTTCCTCCTGGCTTCCCATGCCCCTCCTCACTGGCAGAGAATAAGTCTGAAAAGTCCTCAATTGGAGTAAGCATTACTTAGCAACCACTGAAAACATTGGTGTGTTATCAGCACTGTTCTTAGACTAAAGTTGAAAACACAGCACTGCAACAGCTACTAATAAGGAGAAAAGCAACTGTAATAGCTGAACCCAGGATAGTACTGTTTGTTGCTTTTGGTATTTGTTTCTCACCCTTTCTATGCCCATAGTGTAATTTCATTAGGGTAGAGTGATATATGTTTTGGCACAGCATGCAGCACAAGGGAATCTTCATGCCTAAATACTGTTCCTAGGCATGAAGCAAAGATAGGTAAGCCACAGCATGTTAGTAAAAGTCTGAATGCCAATTCTCACTGATTCTCAGCACGTATCCTGCCGACGCCATCATCTTAGAGAAATCTCCAGTAGTCATCTGCTGCCTCAGTTTCTGTTGGAGGGGCAATAGATAAGAATGTTATTGACCACTTTTATTATATGAGCTATCATCTTAAATGCTATGGTCATATATATATAAAAAAGTGTAAAAGGAATGTGGAAGCATACTGACAAAATCGCTGAAAATCAAGTTGTGGATTCTGTGAGACACATCTACCTGAAATTATAGAATATCTGGGAAAGGGATGTGGTGGGACTACTCATGGCTGCAGGAGGAGCTACTGGAGAAGTCCTGCAAAAAAATGTAGTTAAATATTAAAAAATATAGAAAAACAGAGTACAATTAAGATTAGATAACCCTTAGCATGACTGGGGAGCACTAGTATTCAGCTGATGAACAATGTGTGCCATAAAAGGAACAAAGATAAGCTGCAAGATCAGACTACACTTCAGTGAACGTAGAAAAATGTCCTAGTCTTAAAGATATGAGATGACAATTTCACTTAATGTTTTCTCATTCCTTGCTGCAGAACAAAACTCCAGGACTTTCTAATAGGAATGTTACCTGCAGATGAACTTGGTGTTTTTATAAATAATAGATGCTTCCATGGCCCAGGTTTAGTGGTTTTGCACCACCCAGAAAAATGCTGATCTGGGCATAAGACCTCTCTATTTTTAAGGCTCAATTAGGAGCCTGAAATGCAAAGAAAGTTCCATAAAGAAATGTGGAGGTGAGATACTGAGAACAGAAGGGATGGCCAAAGGATGCTGAGGTGAAGAAACAAAATACAGAAAACATGAGCTAGAAAGGCTGATAAGTGGAGAGGCTGGTTTTCTGAAGAGAGGGAGCAAAATAGGAATTTGAATACAGATGGCTAGATGTTACAGAAGATGGGAATGGGTGACAATGGGAGAGAGAAATGGGGAGAGTATAGTACTTATTTTTCTCTTCCGAAGTATCTACTTATAGCTTTTCAGTGTTGTGGTAATGAAGTTATATTTTGGGTAAATTACTGCAAGATAACCACATTTACTTGTAGTAAATCCTCATTTTTATGGGAAAATTAATAAGAATGTCACCATTTCTACATGCAGTTGTAAAATGCATAGTGAAGCTCTCAAGTAGTAGCATAGATGAGATCTTAACAAAATGTGTACCTCTTCAAGAACATGAATTTTAAATTAACTGTCAGTATTTTCCTGTGGTCAGGAAAAGCAATGATTAAAAGAGGTATTTGTTTTTCCAAACTGTGGAACAAATAGTATGATATTACAGAGTAAAATAGATTATTTATATTCAAGAAACTTTAAAAATACTGTAAAATAGAGAAGAAAAATACCCTTTCCTTAGGACTTGCAAAGCTTTTGAATCTTTCCTGGTTTATAACAGACTTGCAAAATCATAGAATTGTTTAGGTTGGAAAAGTCCTTTAAGTTCATTGAGTCCAACCATTAACCTAGCATTGCCAAGTCCACCACTAAACCATGTCCCTGAGCACCGCATTTACTTGTCTTAATACCTCCAGGGGTGGTGACTTCACCACTTTCTTGGTCAGCCTGTTCCAATGCTTGATAACCCTTTCAGTGAATAAATTTTTCCTAATATCCAATCCAAATTGCCCCTGGCACAACTTGAGGCCATTTCCTCTTGTCCTGTGTTGCTTGGGAGAAGAGACCGACACCCACCTTGCTAAAATCTCCTTCCAGGTATTTGAAGAGAACGATAAGGTATCCTCTCAGCCTTCTTTTCTCCAGGCTAAACAACCCCAGTTCCCTCAGCTGCTTCTCATAAGACTTGTCCCTGTTTTGGACACACTCAAGCACTTTAATGTCTGTTTTGTAATGAGGGGCCCAAAACTAAACATAGTGTTGAAGATGCACACACCAGTGCTGAGTACAGGGAGGCAATCACTGCCTTAGACCTGCTGGCCACACTATTTCTGATACAGGCCAGGATGCCTTTGGCCACCTTGGCCACCTGGGCACAAGTTGTCTCACGTTTAGCTGGCGTCAATCAGCACCTCAGGTCCTTTCCCAGCAGGCAGCTTTCCAGACACTCCTCCCCAAGCCTGTAGCATTGCATGGGGTTATTGTGACCCAGCAGGACCCAGCACTGAGCCCCTTCTGCAGAGGCTTCCTATCCTTCAGCAGATCAACATTCCCATCCAACTTGGTGTCATCTGCAAACTTGCTGAGGGTACCTTCGATTCCCTCATCCAGATCATTGATAAAGATATTAAACAGAACTGGACCCAGTACTGAGTCCTGGGGAACGCCACTTGTGACCAGCCACCACCTGGATTTAACTCCATTTGCCACCACTCTGAGCTCAGCCATCCAGGCAGTGTTTTACCTAGCAAACAGTACACATGTCCAAGCCATGAGCAGCCAGTTTGTCCAGGAGAATGCTGTGGGAAATGGTGTTAAAGGCTTTACTAAAGCCTAGTCTCTGTCTTCTAAAGGTAGACAGCATCCACTGGCTTTCCCTCATCCAGTAAGTGGGTCACCTTGTCATAAGAAGAGATCAGGTTAGTCAACTTAAGCTCCTTTAATTTAAAATTACTTAACCCCTGCCTTAGACCTGCTGGCCACACTATTTCTGATACAGGCCAGGATGCCTTTGGCCACCTTGGCCACCTGGGCACAAGTTGTCTCACGTTTAGCTGGCGTCAATCAGCACCTCAGGTCCTTTCCCAGCAGGCAGCTTTCCAGACACTCCTCCCCAAGCCTGTAGCATTGCATGGGGTTATTGTGACCCAGCAGGACCCAGCACTGAGCCCCTTCTGCAGAGGCTTCCTATCCTTCAGCAGATCAACATTCCCATCCAACTTGGTGTCATCTGCAAACTTGCTGAGGGTACCTTCGATTCCCTCATCCAGATCATTGATAAAGATATTAAACAGAACTGGACCCAGTACTGAGTCCTGGGGAACGCCACTTGTGACCAGCCACCACCTGGATTTAACTCCATTTGCCACCACTCTGAGCTCAGCCATCCAGGCAGTGTTTTACCTAGCAAACAGTACACATGTCCAAGCCATGAGCAGCCAGTTTGTCCAGGAGAATGCTGTGGGAAATGGTGTCAAAGGCTTTACTAAAGCCTAGTCTCTGTCTTCTAAAGGTAGACAGCATCCACTGGCTTTCCCTCATCCAGTAAGTGGGTCACCTTGTCATAAGAAGAGATCAGGTTAGTCAACTTAAGCTCCTTTAATTTAAAATTACTTTTATTTATTTTCGCTCAATTTTTATTGGAACAATAATTTTTTTCATGATATTAAGAAATAAACAACAAGTCTTAAATCAGTTACTTCTTTTAAACTGGTCTGCTTGAGTTAGCTATGAAAAGCACAAGCGGTTCTTATAATACAAAGGGAAAGTTACACCCTTGCTGGTTATCAGTTTGTAATGTACTGAACAGTAGTTGAATTAGCTTGAATGCCTTCTGTGGTGGAAAATGTTAGAATTTACTTTAAACTGTAAAGACTCAAATACCTAGGAAAGAAATCCCAACAAACTGTAAAATGCTTTATTAGTGTTGTCAAAACCAGCAAGAAGTCAGATTTTCTCTTGTATATTGCTTATGAGAACAGTGCAGACTGTCACGCAAGTCTGAAATCACAGGCAGTCCAGACAATGTGGTGTGGAATCATGTTGTCCCTATACTGGCCTTCAGGAAGGATGGGTATTTTGGACATCCTTTGTCCAGTGAGACAGCAGGCAAGGAGTCCAGGTAGGTCTCATGACTGAAGTAGATGTTTCTCTAACCCCTTATTTCCTAGGTCTGTCTCCCTTCTTACCTCCTTGAGGTACATGGAGATTATCAGGAAATAGAAGGGAATAATCTCTGCAGCCTTGGGGATGTCGGGCATATTGGACTAGATTTTCTAGTAGTGTGAAGAAAAACGGCAGAGGGAAATATCTTGCTCTCATCTCCCACTCCTTGCCAAAACCTATAACCAAACCCAAGAAATACTGTACACAGGGCAGGGACGAACTCAGTGTACTTCAAGCTACTGTTAAGAAGCTGTTATTTATTTGAAACTTCAAACAAGGTTACAAAATCGTAAGCCTAAAATCAGCAGAGGATGTGCTCTTTCCACCCACCATAACATAAACCTCAGTATGAGAAATTACCAGGGGCCTGCAGCAATCAGAAAAACCCAAACCTTTGTTCTTTCTTCACAGAGGTTTTAAAGAATAAAACTCATAAATGTTGAAACTACCCAGGGCAGTAGATGGGGTTTACAGTGTTACTGTCAAAACCTGGCTTTCCCTTAACTGCCCTCATAGTAAAGCTTTTCAAGTTGGATCCAGAGAAGACTTGTGCATACAGAAATGTCTCTGGTTTTACTCAGTACCAGCCAATAGTGGACAAAACAGTTCTAATATGACAATGATAATTTACATATTGTACCTGTAGTACCAGCCTAACTGCAAGTGAAATTAAAGGAAGAAGGGACCAATACTCTATCTTTTGCCCTCAGCCTGCTTGTCTTGTGCATTTATGCACGTTTTGGGTAGCATTCGTTTTTGGCAATGATGCAGCAACAATAATATGGGAAAACAAGGCTGGGTATGGCATAAAACATGACTGTGCAGGCGTGTGGTTGTTCCATCTACATATTATAGAAGAATCTTTGCAGGCAAGACCATGGTCAATACTTAAGTCTGGATTGTCCGTTGGCATGGGTGCCCAAGACGAGTTTCCTGCTTGGCACATCCAAGAGACCAGCCTTGGAGTGCTTCTGGCTTCAACGTGGCAGCCAGCAAAATATCCTCGGGATTGTAGACATCTCCCTTATTTCACAGTCTGTATCACTACGAGGTGTTAAGTCTTCCTAAGAAGGCCCTTGTGTTTGTCTTGTCTGCTCTTTGTGGGTACCATGAGATAGACAGGGCTAAACACTTGAGGCCTGCTTGTCCCAGGCATAACTGCACTGGAAGCATATGAATACTCTATCTTTTGCTACTGGGCAGAACATGCCCTGCTGAAAGGCTGAGTTTAACTGCTGGCTTTAATTCCTTCATACTGGGATCAGCCACTGTCTTAGCCTATGGGCTAGAAAAGAAACTGGTGGAGGAGTTAAGATCCTGCAGGACTTGGGTGTCAGGTCAGGAAGAGAGGTTCAATCGCCCTCTCATGTTAGCAGTCCTGCAGGGTAGAGCCATTAGACTTTGGTGATGAAGAAGGGAAAATGTCATTTGGTTTGAATAGGCAGTTTCTCTGCATGCTCTTTGGTGTTAGTTTCCCTTGTTTAGTGTGTGGGTATCATACATGACAATGGGAAAGAGAGAAATACTTTAGAAAAACAAACAAACAACTCCTCCCTCTCAATTAGAAAAAAAAGAAAGAAAAAAAGAAAAAAAGAAAAAGCAATAAGAGACTGTGGTTGTAAAACCACAAAAATTGGCATTCAGCTCCAACGCAAGTGTAAGCCTTGAAATTTCTTCTAGCTCTTAAAAAAAAATCATCCAAACAAAAAAAAACCCCAAAGCACAACAACTCTCTTTCCATGGATTCCAGCTTAATGATGCTTCCTCTTTCCTCCTCTCTCTTTTTTTTAGGAAGATTTGAAAGAATTTATTTTAAGGTTTGGCATAACTATTTTTTTTTGTTGCTTTATATTCTATAAAGACTGCTGAATGATTTTTAGTAAAAAAATTAAAGAAATGCCAAGTCTGCTCTGTTACGGTTTTCCTGGTAATTTCCTGGATATCTCAGAGGACAGGTATTGATTTCTTTCTCAACAGAATAGCAGGAGTGAAAATGTTGATTCGTTAACAAAGAAAATCTTAATCAAAGCCTGTGTTAGTTGCTCAGAATAAAGAGTAATTTAAAACAAAAAAGGAAACAAAGACTTTAGAATGGTCTCACTTTGCAGTTTCTTTTTCCCAGTTGTTTAGTTTTTACTCTCTTAACTTTGGTAATATCGTGTCGTCAATCATGAGAGTCATTGACAGCAGACTTTCTAATACAAAGGGAGAAAAGTAAGGGGAAAGAAAAACATACAAGGAAGACTAGTGTTCAGAGATGAGCTGTTTTTGTGCTTCCAGCTCTGCATGTAACATACCCTGTTACCCTTCTGTACTTCAGTTCCTCATTAGATGAAGGATGGAAGAGAACACTTAGGCTATTTTTTGTGGAAGTGCACTGAGATACAAAGATGTAAAAGTATTAACAAATTATTCTTCTAGTGTATCAGAGAAGTGGTATTGGATTCTGTTTGTGTATGAGGGAGACACAGCCCTATTAGCCTTTGTTAGGACCTGTAGTACACAGTGTAACCAAATGGTATTAATGGAGAAAAGCAAATCTGATAATTTAAAATGGTGTTCATTAGGCAATCTGGCTTGATTTTAGTGACACACACAAAAAAATCATCTAGATACCAGTATCATGTCTCTATAAAGCATGTCCTTTCATAGCTTACCAAGGGGGCAGAAAATAAAAAAGGTATTTTCATTTGCATCTCTGAGGAAGAGGGTATCAATGATCAGTTTTGGAAATCTTGGCTGATATTAAGTTGTGAACGAGAGTGAGCAAGGTAAGAGGAGTAATGCAAGGCAAAGTGCATTTTTGATTATTGATGATGCTGTTTTTTCAGTACGAGCTGATGAGAATCTGTAAATGCTGAATGGGGCAGCAGTCACCACTGGAGGCCAAACAGCAAAAATATTCCTCATCAAATGTGGTGGTTCAACTGTATATACCCTCTAATGGCATGGGTCTTTAGTAGTTGTGTCTAAAAGTGCTTAATTTCAAACTAATTCCAGCATAACTACCATGTAATTAATGTCTCAAGACTCCAAAACTCATTGTATTATGTCTGAGACCAAAGGTTAATTATAAGCACTGCAGACATTAAGGTAAATGCTGCTATATGGTTTCATGATTTTTATTAAGATTAAAAAAGTCAAATCCATTGTAATTAAAATGAGCCATATACTATAAGAAAAGGGCTGAGGTTCCTAAAGTAGGATTTTGGTAAGAGTTTTTGATGTCTGTTTTGGACCCAAAGCTTCTTTACTGTGCTTGAGGCATTGAGCATACTTGTAAGTAGGAAACTTTCATTGGAGAGGTGACTTTGAGCTTCCTTGAGCTAAGGGAATAAATGAGATCCTTTACTGCCTGGACAACCACTGGGTGATTATATGAAGACAAGGAATCTATCTGCCTTCCCAACCTGTTTTTAATAGAGAAGTGTGAACCGTGCTTATTTTTTTTGCAGAGACAGATATGTAACATGAGTAGAGGCTTCTGGGCTCCAGATACCCTGTAAATCGAACTGACTCCCTGAATGAGAAGGATTTAAGACATGCTCTTTTTCTTGCATTTGCCTCTGGCCAGTCCTAGGTGATTGCCTCCTGAATATGTTATCATCAGGTGCTTGCATAGTGTGCTGGCTGCTTTGGATTAAATTCTGAGGCACTAATTTATCCTATGAATTGAATAGAAAAGCCTGGCACTCCATTCCGTTTTTGAATTTTCTTGTGGGATGTGAGGTACTAAAAGATAGGTGTTATACTACCTAGCACTGAAGTATCTAAATATCTTACTGGATCTTGGCCAATTTAGCTACAATGCAAATGAACATTACTTGTGAAACATGGCTGATAATTTTTATGCACATTTAAAAAAAAAAGGTCAGTAATTGATATGTTAGCAAGAGATTCATTCTGTATAAGATTGCTGAAGGATTATGCTGCATTAAACTGTCAAAATGTTCATATCATGAAATACCGTCACACAAGAATATAAAAGCAAAAAACTCAAAGGAGAATCAACAAAGTGCAACTGTTACTGGCATTCTTCATGGGGTACAATTTTTTTTTTGCCTTCCTCATAAAAACAATTATGAAAGAAAGACAAGTAACTTACCAGATTCACTGGCATGCTCTGGGAAATCTTATGGTGAGGATTTGAGTCTCAAGGGCACGCAAGTGAATCCTTTTCGTATACACATACATGCTGTATGAATTGCTGTCTGGAGTTCTGTTTTCTTTTGTCTTGCATGTCATATTTCCCTTCCTACCACTAGAAAAAGCATATAAATATCAGAATATTAGCATTTTATGTACCAATGTGAATGACTGCACAGAAGGAACTGGGTAATTTTGCAGTTGTGATACCCCTGGAGGTAAACCTCCAGTTTAAACACTATAAATCACAGTTTAAAGAGGTGCATGTTAAAGTAGATTTCCCTGTTTAGTGGCAGGTCTGCTTTCTCTCAGGAGTCACTGTGAATGGTAGGTTATCCTGCTACCGCTTTTCTTCACTGGTCCTGTAATACTTCTTCCCAGCTTGCCTCCT
>NW_009941464.1:21511-29648 GCF_000696875.1 Nestor notabilis | reverse complement strand
CCTGCTGAAATAATAGTGGTGCTAATAACAATGTGTGGGGAAATGACCAGATGTGCTAGTTTTCTTAGACAATTATACCAGTTTTTCCAATTTTCCAGACATCTTTTCATTTCTTTTCTAACTCACCGGTGCCAGGAATTGGATTTTTCCAGTACATAAATCCTAATTAGTGAGCCAGAGGATTGAGCGCTTCATTTTGTTCCTGATGTGTCATTTCCCCTCTCTTCTTGCTTAATTGGCATTTTGAAAAGCCAGCCCTTGTGATTTTAAAGATAAAAAAAGAAATACAGGAGTGTTTTGGGATAGAAATGGAAATCTGGTAACAGGACAAAAAATGAGAAGAAGGTGTACTTGGATCAGGGCCATCGGGTAGTTCTGGCATCACAAGGCATGGAGGACTGCAGAGTCACTGAGTTGCTTGGGGTTGAGCTACCTCTTCCTGGCACCATGTATGACTGTACCCCATCTTGCCATGCCCATGTTGCTGTCTGCTTGCCATGGGCACAGAGGGAGTTTATTAAATGGTGCCAGCCCTGAGCAGCATCTATAGATGTATTTTGTAGAGCAAAGGCAGTGTTTGGTGCACTGCTGAGGTGAGGTTCTCTTACAGTCTTCCCCTGCAGCCTTGCTTTCTGCATATCAAGGGGCAGAAATGGAAGGAGGAGGAGGCAGAGGCTTGTCAGGAGGGAGAGTATCCTCTGGTTTTGAGTTTAAGGACTCCTTCAGCTTTAGTATGTCCTTAGGAGACTGTGGGAGGGGTTGGCAGGGTAGGGGGAGTGGTTGTGAGTCCCAGGGAGGATGAAGAACTAGAACTACATCACATCTAAGAGATGTGAGAGTGAGTGGGTTTACTGTGGCAGAGGAAGAGAATTGGATAAAAAGGTGTTTTTCTGTGTAGATAGGATTATAGGGAATTGAAGAGTTTTATGAGGTTCTGAGATTCACCTGGGTGGCAGAAGGAAGGTTATCAGTTTACAAATGAGGTAAATAAGGTTGTGGGTTCCTGTTAGTACAGGTATGTTGAGGTTTGGGGCCAAAAATGTCCACCAAAAGGTGACATGAAAAGTGGGGGCTCTTGTCTCCTTGAACTGTTTGCATGCTGAGAGGGAAAAGGGGAGAGTGAGGGTAGAAAGTAGTGGTCCTTTTTCAGTTTCTACTAGAGTGCTGTAGAGGACAGAGATAAGGGAATCAAGCCTGATACACGCAGCCTCACAGCTTATTGTGGGTGCCAGCTGGTAAGAAGGGAAATAAATAGCAAGACTTTGTCAGCTAGGAAGGGGTAACTCAGTTCAGATCTTACCCCATCTCTATAAAATCCTGTCCAAAACTTGACTCTTTTGAGGTTCAGAAAAGGATGATTAATTCTTTTTTCATTTTTTGTACTAATGCATTAATTGATTCCAGGCAGACAGGGAACAGCAGAGCCAAGATACTGCAAAGGCGGCTGCAGTCCAGGTAGTTCAAGGGCTGTCAGGAGGCTGAGAAGCACCAGAGAGTTCATGATAAAACCTGGAATCGTTTATTTTCCAAAATGTTTTGTAGGTCCAGGAGGTCTGAACAGTGCCATGTTTTGGGGTTCTTGAAAGAAAGAAAGAAGGGAAATGTCAGACTACTTTGGAGTTATTCCAGCATTGCTGTGCTGCCTTTAAAGAGAACCTCAGGAATGTGTCTCCTGACCATGGGGACTATATTTTTGGCTCCTGAGATCATCATCCCAGCTGGGCAAGATCTGTCCTTAGCACTGCATACTAGCATTCTTTGTCCCAAGACATAAGCATTACCTTTTCTTATGACCCGGTTGAGTGCTAGCATTCTTGGCTGCGTGCGTGTGGGTGGCCTTCTTCATTAGCCAAAGCTTGAGCCTGTTATCTCTTTACTACCTGGTTGGGTTGTTGCTGGTCTAAAACATGTAATTGCAGAATTCATGCCTACCAGGTGCTCTAAGCTCTTTTAGCTGTCTGACTTGGTGTGCTTTCCCAAGATGAGTACTAGGAGAAAAACAGCATGACAACAGCCTTCAGGCGGCTGCATCGCCAAATCCTGCCCTGCCAGTCAGCAACAGCGCAGTGTCACCAAGCCACAAGAGCTTTTATATGAGGTTTTTATTTAAAGGAAGTAAAAAAATGCTGGCTTTAGTCATACTAATTTCTCCTTTTTATTAGCTTTTAGGGAATGAGCAACAGCTCAGTGAGATGTATTTGTAACAAATACAGGTTATAAGTGTATTTCATTATTTGCTCATTTTGCAATGAAAGACTCTCCAAATCTTCCTCCTAAATGTTTTAACTGAACATTAGAATTGATGCCGCCAAATACCAACTGATTCAATAGACGATGAGTTTCAAATTCCTTTTTTACATAGGGAATGTGATATAGAACAATTACCTCAATTTTCAGCTCTGTCCTCAGATTCACCTCTTTTTTGGCTTTTTCTTTTCCTCTTTCAGTATCTTACCATAATCTTTCAAGTCCTGAGGGTCTTATACGGGCACTACTGTTTAATAATTAGACACTATAGCTCTGATGGCTCTTCTGGTGACATCTTTTACAACTAACAAGTATTTAATCGAAGGTAATTAGAAGCTCTGATCCTTAGACCTTGACCTGTCTAGACCTTGTATATCACTGAGTGACCAGACAGCCCTTAACACTCATTAGGAGTTATCTGCACCCCACTTTACAAAGCTATGTGAGGAAACTGTTTAGATTTAGCTTCAAGCCACCTGCTTTGTAATCTGTTGCTGTGCACTCAGTTGATCTTGTTGTCCTTACAGAAACTGTAAAGCTACCAATGATTTCATTTTAAAGCAAATATTCTAATTCAGGAAGCACAGAATGGAAAGCTGGTTGCTATATTTGTCAGCATGTGACCTTCAGAAAGTCTGTAATTAGGAAAGATTACTGCAGTGATATGGAGAAACTGGTCAAATCATTGTAAAATGCATTTCGTTATAGTAAATTCAGGTGGGATATATTTGATAGTGCTCTTTTTACAGATAATATACTTCGTCTTCTTATTTCTAAAAGTCCTTTACATCTTTAAAGTATATTAACAATTTTTACTATTGTTTTTTTAAAAATTAAATAAAAAAAACTTTATATGCATTTCTAAAGAACAGCTGATTTGGCATGCTACTGAGAAATGCAGGGAGCAGGTTTCTTTCTTCATTAATTTTTGAGTGTATATGTGCCTATATTGTAAAACATTGTTAAATACCCTTTTACCTAGCCCATAGTCCTATTCTCTCTCTTAGTTTTCCCCACTTTAGTTTCATCCTAATGAGATAGACTAGTAGTCTGAGATTTTTAACTCAGACTTTGTAATCCATTACCATCCCACATGTCTAGGGGGTTTTTAAAGATAAATGCAGCAAATCATATAACAAAGGAAAGGCAAAGATCAGTTCTTAAGATTTCTTTGATAAATTTTCAGTGTCTTAGGAAAAGGATCCAAATACATTCTTAATATATTTGGTCTTGATCCTTCTGGAAACTGTTGTATGGCACCAAATGCATCCATATATAGAAGACAGGTTTTATCTAAGCAAGTGTCCAAATCCTCTTGTTAATGCTAATACAACATTTAAATTATTTGTCTTCTGCAAAGTGGTCTGTTTTGAGATGTTAGTTGCAAATAGAGGAAATGAAGTGTTGATGTAGTAAGGAATAGTTTACTGTATCTGGAGAGTTCTAAAGCAAAACATCTGGATCAATTTGTTTACAAAGTCACTGTAGATAAAAAGCACTATCTCACCAAGGAATCAGTTTGCGCCCTTTCTGAAGAACCATTAAAAAAAAAAAAGAAGGAAAGTTGGCCATCATCATACACAGAAAGCTTCTGGGAATTTGTTTATTAAGGAATCCAAAGAAAGTTTAAAATCCTGTTTCATAGGAGATCAGCTAGTTGCTGAAAGTGTGGCGTGGTTTTGTAATGCATTTAGAAGTTGAGAGTAAACAGCATGTTAGAGATATGCCAGAGCTCGGTGTGGAATGGAGATAAAACCTTTGGTTTTACATGGACATGAACATCCTATGATAAATGAGACATTTCATAATGTAAGAGAGAAACCTTTCTTTTCATTTTGAAGGTCCAGCTCTTGGTGCTATTTAATTTTGTGGGAGGTGGCTCCCAACTGAAGAAAAGACATATGTAAGTTGAACCTGTGCTTGAAATGTTCTTTAGCAAAAGAGCAAAGCAAGAGTTTTTTTTGTTTTCAGGTGCCACAATCTGGAATACAACAGAACTCCATTTGCTGACACTGCACCTTCTCTTGAAAGGTATTTTGGGTTCCTCCTTTAACAAATATAGCCACAGCCATAAATATCATCACAAGGAAGTTTGCCATGACTTTATCACTAGGTTAAATTATAATGGTACTTCTATTTAAAATGCTGGTCCTGATGGGACTGTAGGTATTGTGAGAGTAAGTGGGTCTTGGAAAGTCTACTGTCACAGTACAAACAACAGTTTAGCTATGTTAGCAGTTACTTATGGCCATAGTTTCCGAGGGCTGTACCTGAATAGTGTATGTTTTCAGGAACTGCTTTATGCGCTTCCCTGATTTGTGGTGTTTTCTCTGCATTGTGATGTTCTACATTTACAGGACTATATCTTGAAAAGCGAGTTTGAGCCATGACAGATGAAAAGTTAATGGATATTTTCCTCTAAGAGGACACTTTTTACAGATTTTGTATGTGGGGTTTTTTTTTTCTATTCCAATTTTACCTTTTATGTATCCTTTTAGTTAAAATATTGATGCAAAATACTAACATTGAAATTTAATTTTGTGGTTACGGATTTGACATGCTCAAATACCTCTGTTGCTTTCTTGAAAAGGTCAGAAACATGGACTGATATTGACTATATAGCTATCGTTTTTCAGCTCTAAGCAGCATGTCTCTCCCCTCTTTCTCTTTTTTCTACTGTTGAGAGAAATGAAATCTAAATCCCTCTTGTGGGCCATTATCCTTGGAGCTTCAAGTGACTGTAACAACGATGCAGAAGAAGAATGAGTCTGGGATAGAACGCGGGTCTAGTTCCATCCTAAATTTGGTCGTGAATCTGGAGGTTGTGGTTCAGGCAAACTTCAGAGCCATATAAATTCAATTGCAACTCAGCATCAGCACCCACAAAGCCCAACTGAGAGTCCTGTTGTTGTTGACAGTATACTGAGCTCATAAAAAATCTGGGCTCAACACAAACAAACAGGATCATTGTATAAATCAAAAGAAGATGAAAGTAGAACCCACATCTTTCAGCTTGAATACTAAAAGTCTGCCAGGAGGAATAAAAGATGCTTCCTGTAAGGGAGATAAATTGCAATTTCCTTTCGAGTTGTCTTGTTTTACATAGTAAAGAGAAGGGGAGAAGGCCTGGTTAAACCTTGTGGCTATGGATTCCTTTTCATTCCAACGTGCAGGTTTGTTTAAAATTAGCATGCAGTTCTTACTATTTTTAGTTTATTTTATGACCATTATAGCAGCCCTATGAAATGATACTGGTTATCTCCACCCTGGAGTTCTGAAAGGAGGAAAGAGACTATTTGTATATTCCAAGAAAACAGAACAAAGTCATTATACTTGCCAGGATTAGATGACCTGCTGTTTCTAGATCATACAGTATTTGTTTAATCCTGTGTTCCCTTGCAGAGGGAGTGTGTTTTCATGAACATGCTGAGAAATCTCCCAGCAGTGTGGAGGATTGCAAAAATTTGGAGTTTTGTGCAGTATTTCTGTTTCTTGGTGTGGACAGGTGAGGTGTGTGCAGACTAACTGGTTAATGAGGTGTATTTATACATTTGTCAATAACAATTGAACAGTAGATTTTATGAGCTGCAGCAGTAGGATCTCAGAAGTCACTATATATATTTTATTATAAACTGGTTTAGTTACATAACCCAGTGTTTTAGGTTTATTTCACAGATGTATTTTCTTTTATTGTTCATTTAAAACCAGAAAAGCAATATAATAGTTTATTTTGTTGATTAGTGAAATAATCTCATGATTTTCTGGTAATTGCTGGAGAAATTAATGGAGTTTTTGGAAAAGGTTCTATGGTAAGTAAGAATTTAGAGCAAGATCCAAAAAAGCACTTAGATGCCTGAGGAAAAACTTAGGCAGAATTTAGGTACCTAAATCCAAGGGAGTGATTCAAATGCCCTTTGTGGAGACAAAGAGACTCTGCAGTGCTGAAGCTTGCTTAGGCTGCTGAGAACCCAATGTTCTTCTAATGTATGTGCTCTTTAGTATTGTTGTCTTTGTGGACGTGAACACTGAGCTATCTTTTCCTTTTCTAAGATAACATGGTATAATTCTATGATTCTATGGTAATAATAAACTAATTGTCCTGCTACCTAAGCCCCTTTTCGGAATTTAAATCTAGTTGCTACACATCAGATTGTCACTGCGTACTGGTAGTGTGGAATTCACTAAAGACAATCTTTATTTTCACTCAATATTGAGGCCTCTCATTTGTTGCTGTAATATAGTAGGATGCCTAGTTCATTTATTATTAATTACAGATATGTACTATATCTCTGTAACAGTAACAGCCACATTTTCTATCCATGCCAAAGTTGATAATTTAATGAATTAAGAGCAGTTGTAAGAGATTTTTAAACATGCTGACTGTTCCTGAATTTGTCTTGAACTTGTTGATTATATTCAGGTGATTTTATTGGAAGTGGTTGAATTACTCTTAATTAATGCTAATTCAAATAAGATCAAGCTGGAACTGGTCTGTCTCAGTGGAGGATTCTACCAGATGTGCTGATTTTGACATTGGCAAAGAACTTACAGATTCATTACATCTTAATTCCATCTTCTGTTATTCTGGTTTAAATTCCAAGTCTCTGCAAAGAGGCCTTTTCTTTCTGCTGTAGAGGTGAGATGATTGAAAAGAAATGTAGTTTTGATTAAATATTTTGCCCCACCAGCCACATGAAGGAACAAATTAATTCCCTTATCAAAGTCTGGGATCTCCTAGCAATACACTTACGTTAAGGATCATACTTACCTTGCAGTAAAAAGGAGTGAATCCCTTCACTTTGGACACTTGTGGTCTTTTAAAATGGAATGAAATGATCCTCTATGCTTCCAGTCCTTTCTGGGAGGTGGAATGGTATGAAACAATTGCTGTGCCCATACTCTTAAATATGTAATGTTCCCATCTCCTGATCTTCAAAAAAAAAAAAAAAAGGAATTAAATGCAATACATAGTGGTCAGCATGCATAAATTTGCAGGGATGGGTCAAATAGTTCTGTAGTATATCAGGTTTAGTTAGATTAAATTGGGAGATGCAGACTGCCATCAGACTTTAACTGATTTTCAGAACCAGAACTTTACTAATGCGTCTAATGCGACAAAGCGCCTGCTGAGTTTTCTCTGCAGTATTATAGGCAGCCTCAGCTTGTTGTATTTATGCTGTTGTGAATGCTGGTATTTTATAGAAACTGAGCTTATTTTCAGGTGTTTAGGAGAGAAGCTGGCACAAGTATGTCTGGAAATAAATCCCTCATTAGACCAGTCAATCTCATCTCTCTGCCTGGCAAAAGCTTGGAGCAGATTCTCCTGGAAAGCATGCTAAGGCACGTGAAAAGCAATGAGGTGGTTGGTGTCAGCCAACATGGCTTCACTAAGGGGAAATCCTGCCTGACCAATTTGGTGGCCTTCTGTGATGGGGCTATGGAACTGATGGACAGTGGCAGAGCAGTTGACATCATCTACCTGGACTTGTGCAAAGCGTTCGACACTGTCCCACACAACATCCTTGTCTCTAAATTGGAGAGACATCAATTTGATGGATGGACCACTCAGTGGATAAAGAACTGGCTGGATGGCCGCATGCAAAGACTTGTAGTCAACAGCTCAATGTCCAGCTGGAGACCGGTAACGAGTGATGTCCCTCAGGGATCGGTGTTGGGACCTGTGTTGTTCAACATCTTTGTCGGTGACATGGACAGTGGGATTGAGAGTGCCCTCAGTAAGTTTGCCAATGACACCAAGCTGTGTGGCTCGGTTGATACACTGGAGGGAAGGGATGCCATCCAGAGGCACCTGGACACGCTTGTGAGGTGGGCTGATGCCAACCTCATGAAGTTTAACCAAGACAAGTGCAAGGTCCTACACCTGGGTCGG
>NW_009941464.1:0-21082 GCF_000696875.1 Nestor notabilis | reverse complement strand
AGGACTGGAGCACCTCCCATATGAAGACAGGCTGAGAAAGTTGGGGCTGTTCAGCGTGGAAAAGAGAAGGCGGCGTGGAGACCTCATAGCAGCCTTCCAGTATCTGAAGGGGGCCTACAAGGATGCTGGGGAGGGACTCATCATTAGGGACTCCAGTGGTAGGACAAGGGGTAATGGGTTTAAACTTAAAGAGGGGAAGTTTAGATTAGATGTAAGGAAGAAGTTCTTTACTGTGAGGGTGGTGAGGCACTGGAATAGGTTGCCCAGAGAAGTTGTGAATGCTCCATCCCTGGCAGTGTTCAAGGCCAGGTTGGACAGAGCCTTGGGCGACATGGTTTAGTGCGAGGTGTCCCTGTGCATGGCATGGGGGTTGGAACTAGATGATCTTAAGGTCCTTTCCAACCCTAACTATTCTATGATTCTATGATTAAAATATCTGCTCTTGTGCCTGTGTTTCAGAGACCGTAGACAAGAAAGTGGACAGATACCAAAAAGCTTTAAAGGTAATACATTGATTTCAGGCCTATATGCATTTTGTATGTACATTGGAAGTAATTTTTTGCAAGCCTTATTTATGCAATCCATGAGCTTACTGAGTTTTCAGTTAGTACAAAACCAAAAACAAGGCTGTCAAGAAGGAGGCAGAATAGTTCTGATATGGCACTGATAGTGCTGGGATTTAATGAGTAGCACTAGGAATGTAACACCAGGGCTTATACATAGTAGAATAATGGAACTTCAACATATTCTGAAATATCATCAGGGAGACTGCTGCTGCTACTCCTAGTATACATTGTCCGCCAGACACAGTGATCTAAAAGTGCTCATGACAGCAAACAGCATGACCTTAATTCACTGCAACCTCTGACAGAGTCCAGTGCAATCACATTGAATGCGACAACTGACTGTAGCCATGAAGAAGTGAGAAGAGCTGCTCTATGTCAAAGAAATCTACTGTGGCTGGTCCCTCAGCTCAGAAGATAGGGTGTGGAAGTAAATGTCCAGAGCTTCTCTCTTCTTCACACAATTGGAAATAGTCACTAGAGAGGGCAATTTCTGTTTTTAATACAGATTACATGTTATCCAAGGTTTTGATTAAATTACACTGAATGTTAAATTAACTGGCACTAGAAGTTGGTGGGAGCATTGTAGTGAACTACTGCTGGTCCTGCACTGTCATGGAAATTGGTCTGACCCACATGACTTATGTTAGCTGGGGAAATTCTTCACTGAAGCCAATTACCACACTTTCCAGATGCCAAAGGCAAACCTGCTCTAATCCTATAATCCCATTTCATAATATAGACTTCCATGAAGTTTGGAGCACAAAGCCAGAATGTATCTTGATCAGTTAAAATATTTAGCTTGATCTTCATTCTGGTGGCTTCACTACATTCCAACTGCAGGAGACAGGAATTTGAAGATGGTTTGCTTTAGCCAAATTTTGCAGTCTTTAATTGAGCAAAATATTCAGAGAGCAATAGAGTTCAATATCTTCTTTTCTTGCCAATGAATTTGAGGTGCTGTGTTAGGTGGAGCTCTTCCTCTATCATTTTAACCTGGGGAATGTAAAAAAAAGCTCTTGCTATGTAGCTGTATTTTCATAAATTCCCTTCCCAGATCTCTGAAACATGTATTCTTCCATAGGAATTAGATGAGAGATCCTCTATATGCAAGAGAAGGTTTAAGATTTGGCTCAATGATCTTGTGTTAGAACACTACTGGGACTCTGTGGATTTCAAGGAAACACTAGAGCACAGCAGCACATACACATTGATTTCTCCCACCTGCCCTCCTACTCCTTGACAAATACCTAAATCTATCATACTCAGTAAGTTTACTCCTCATCTGTTAATGTTTGTAGGCAGCAAAACATGGAAGGCTTTAACCAAACCCTGAAGATAAGGGTTGAGTTCTTGGGCTCATTTAATGTTCCTTTAAAAAAATATACAGAGAAAAGAAAACGTTAATTAAACCATCTGCATTTATCCCTGTTGATACTTCAGGGAAGAACTAAGACTAACAGAAGCTAAAATGTTTCATAAAAAAATTATTTATTTACAAAAAAAGAAGCAGAGGAAACATTGTGATGATGCTTCTTACAAGTCATAGTTTTGAGAATACAATTCCTGGGAATTTCAGTGAGTTTAAAATCTGGTTTACAGTTATTTTGGGCATGTTTAAATCTACACCCCCAGCCCACTCCCCATCTATTTTCTTCTGACAGCTTAAGCAGCAAGGTGACTATGTTTTGAAGTAATTGTTTTATTGATAGAAAATAATATTCTTGTACATTACTCAAGCTTGTCCCTTACCACTAAGGATCTCAAAGCATTTTACAAACCGTATTGTATTTATAACAAGTGCTTTGCTTCCTACTGACAAATATGCACTTCTGAAGCAAATGCAGCAGCACAAATTTTAGGGGTCTGTTCTGAGGCCCAAGGGAAATTTCTTTTTGTAGGATGGGCAAAATTTCTTATGCAACTGAATTTGAGCATGATCTTGAGGATACAGGAGAGGCAGGGGTCTCATATCCAGCCTCTTTCTGTCACATGCAATATAGAATCTCATCAGTAATATGCCATTTGATGTGTAGATGAAGTTAGCTATGCTGAATATTCAAAGCAGAAGTTGGAAAGTGTCAGGTGTTGTGTTTTTGCTCATGTGAGCAAACTAAACTAAAAAGTGAATACTTCCCTTGCTTTGGCTAAAGGTGTAGGCACAGGATAGGACAGGGTTAAACATCATAGTTGATCCAGTTTCTGCTCATCAGCAGGACTATGGGAACAGCACATGCACACTGTCTATCTCAATTGCTGGTTAAAATGTTTTAGATTAAATCACCTACATCAGGATATGTGAACCATATGTACTGAATGAGTGCACAGCACTCACAGTGGTAAGAGAAAGCATTTTTTAGGATTCAGGTAGCATCATGTGGGCACAACACTGCATTGAACTCACTAAACTACCTGAAAGGTTTGGATGTTGAAACCAAGTCATGTATAATGAGATGAGATGGGGTGTGATGAGATTTACAGAAAACTTGACTTTGTGTGATGGGCAGGGAGGCTCTGTGCTGGAATAGCCTCACTGGTGTAGAACAGAGAGCTCGATGACTAACTGCAAGGCCTTAGATTCTGTGAATGAGAGGGCTGAAAGTTCCCAAGAAGCAATTTGTTTGTATTCAGAAAGAGTACACATGCTAAGCATGGTTTCTCATTCCATTTGTATTGATTATGTAACAGCAGGTTGTACCATCTGTTTGGCAGTGCTTTCTTCTATCATATATTTCTCTTGCTAAGCTTACCGTTGGGTTTCAATTTAGATTTGGGGTAATGGGTATTCCAAGAGGAAAATGAACCATAATCTTCCCCTGGTCTTGCTTATATTTTCCTTAAGTGTCTTTCTATGTGATGGGTGGACAGCAGCATTTTTAACAGATGTTTTTCACAAGCTATTGCATAATTAGTTTTCAAGTGGCTTCTAAAAGCAGATGTTTCCATGTCTTTGTTCTTTCCCCTTCTGACACTTTAACACAAATAGCAGATTCCACTGCTGCTTTCCTTTAGATCTAGTGAAGAAAATACCATAGCAGTGATGTTGGGTTTTTTTTCCAGCCTATTTGGCAATAATAAATATGTACAGGCACAATTCTCCTTTTCTTGCTTGTCAGTAGCATTGCTTACAGATATTATTTCAGGCTTTCTCTTTTAGAAATGCTGTCTTTCTCCATGACCTTTGTCCTCAGTTTAGTATTTGATCTTTACTTTCTTCCAAAACACTGTTTCTAGTAGCATCCTGAGTGAGTAACTGCGAATATTTTACTTCCTGGGACTTTAAGGTATAATTTTTTACTTCGTGCTAGGGTATATCATAACTGTCACTTGTGGCATCTCCATCACTGAGAAGACCCTTTGGTATGATTCTGGATATTTTCTGATCACACAACTTATTTTCTCTTCCTCTCTCATGAAGAGACATTAAACAACTGGATTTTGTCATTGTTTACTGAAATAGCCCTGCTTTCTTGCAAGCCATTTTGTAAGAGGAGTTCCTAATTTGACTACTTGTCCCTCAAAGACCAAAGGAATACAACTAAGAACGAAATAAAGGGCAGGCCCAGACAAGTTTCATCCAGCCATAATTTATCATTACAAAAGATGAACTGCAGCTGTTAGTCCAAAATGATGATAAATGCTTGGATCGAGAAAACAAAAGCTTTCTAGTAAATCTACTCTGTGTCATAATTTAAACCTCATAGATTTTGCTTCCTGCATGTGGACCATAATCTGATGGTACACCTACCTGACAGATTTTGTCCTGTTCTGATTCTGGATTATTTGCTAATTCGTGTGGGTATTGTAACAAGGTCTATGCTTTCTTCATCTTCATTTTCCTTTTTTCTGGATTCTGAAGAAAGGAAAACATGTTTGAAAGTTGTAAGATGTTTTAAATTTCACGAGAGCTTTACCTGAAGCACAGAATCATAGAATGGTTGACATGACCTCTGGACATGTAGTCCAAGCCCCTTGTTCAAAGCAGGGTCAAGTACAGCAGATTGTTAGGGGCAGTGTCCAGTTGTGTTTTGAATATCTGCGAAGGTGGAGACTGTTCCAGTGGTGTACCCATATCACAGTAAGAAGCTTTTTTCTTACACTTAAATGGATTGTTATGTATTTTAGTTTCTGCCTTTTATTATGCTTGTGCTTTCATTGGATACTAAGTAGAGTTTGGCTCTTTACAACCTCCCAGCAGGTATTTATGCACATGGGTAAGATTCCCAGAGCCTTCTGCTATGTGGACTAAACAGCCCCAGCTCATCCCTTAATTATCTTTGTGGCTTTTTGCTAGGCTTGCTCTGGTATGTCTGTGTCCTTCTTGTCCTGGGGAACCCAGAACTCCAGATGTGTTTCACCACTGCTGGACTCCCCAGGTGCAGGACTTCACGTTCCCTTTTCTTGAGCTTCATGTAATTGCTGTCGTTTTCTTGGTTGAGGTCCTTTCAAAGGCAGCATATCCAGTTCCTCCCAGTTTTATAGGCATAGGATGCACTCTATCTTATCATTCAGGACATGAATGAAGATGTTAAACAGTACTGGACACTGGGCTACACTCCTGATGATTGGCCTCCTACATGTGGACTTCCTGCCACTGATTGTAACTCTTTGAGCCATTCAACCAGTTGTCAGTCCCTCTCTGTGTCCATTTATTTAGCCCATATTTATCAGTTTTTCTATAAAAACATTATGGGAGAAAGTGTCAAAAGGCCTGCTAGAGTAAAGATAAATAATATCCTCTGCTTGTCCACCAGACTAATCTTATCTGAAAAAGCTATCAGGTTGGTCAGACATGATTTCCTCTTCCAAAATCTGTACTAACTACTGCCTGTCACTTTCTTGTCCTTAAAATATTTGGAATTGGTTTTCAGGATTATTTGCTTCATCACTGTTCCAGGGACTCAGGTGAGGCTTACTGGCCTGCAGTTATCTAGAACCTCATTCTTGTCCTTCTTGAAGACAGGAGCATGAATTTTTCCCACTCAGGAACCATTCCTGACCCCCATAACTTTTCAGAGATAATTGAGAGTAGTCTCACAATGACATTAGCCAGTATGCATGTTTGCATCTGTTTAGGCCCTGTGGACTCATGAGTGTCCAGTTTGTTTAAATATTCCCTAATTTTTCTCCTCCGCCAAGGGTAATCTTTCCTTGGTCCAGACTTTCTCACTGGTGTCTGGGGCCTGAGATTCCTGAAGGCAAATATCTTTCATAGAAAAGACTGAACAAAGAAGGCATTGAGTATAAAATTGTAGAGTCACAGAACCACAGAATCCTAGAACAGCCCATCTAGAAGTTGTTCTTGTTGCCATTCCCATCCGTTGGCAGATTTAACTGTTGCTGGGCTTTGACTTTCTTAACTCCATCTCTGCATGCTAAGACAGTGTCTCTCTATTTTTCCTTGGTTCATCTGTTCCTGCTTCCACCTCTTACATACTTTCTTTTTGTTGTCTGAGTTTCATTAGATGCACCTTGTTCATCCATTCAGGCTTCCTGCCACTTTTGCTTGAGTTTCTGCACATGGGGTTGGACAGTTCTTGAGAGAAGGCGAGGTTATCTTCGAAAATTAACCCTCTGTCCTGGACCCCTATTTGTTCCAGGACTGTATCCCATAGGATTCTTCCAAGTAGATTTCTGAACACACCAAAGTCTCCTCTCCTGAAGACTAGTGTTGTGATCCTGCTTTTTGCCTTATTCCCTCCCTTCAGGATCCTGAACTCCACCACCTCATGGTCACTGCAATCAAGGCTTCCCCCAGCCTTCAAGTCTCTCGTCAGTTCTTCTTTGTTTGCAAGTGTGAGGTCCAGCTGAGTACCTATCTTCATTGGCTCCTTAAACTCCTAGGTCAGGAATTTATCATCAGGACACTTCAGAAACTTCTTGGATTGCTTTTGCCCTGGTGTGTTCTTCCTGCAACAGATACTAGAGTAGTTAAAGTTCCAAATGAGAATGAAGTCCAAGTTGTCTGAAGAAGGCCTCATCTACTTCTTCCTGATCAGGTGGTAAGTAGCAGTTACTGATGTTGTCCATGTTGATCAGCCTTGTTACTTCACATGTTAGCTCATAGCTATATAATTTCTAATTGTTCCTAAGTCACAAAAGCATCTTTGAAGAGAAGCAGTAGAAACTTGATCTTTTGAGAACTTTAAAAATATACTGGACAGATTATTAGGACATGTGCCACAGGAAACAAGAATACACTGTATTCTTTTTGTCTTTCTTGTTGCAACAGCAATGTTCATCATTGCTACTACTGTCTGTGGCACCAGGCATCATGATGACAATTTGGGTGACTGAAGGAACTTTACTGATGCCAGCACTCTTTGAGCTTTCTTATTTTTAACTTTTCCAGTTAAACGTTTGAAGCTTCATTATTTTTTTTTTTTCCCTGTGTTCAGTCTTGGTGGTTATCTTGGTGTTTTAGTTTTCTGGCAAACTGTAGCAAACACTTTTCCTCCAATAAAAACAATTTTTTATCAGTTTTATTATGACACATAAGTTCGGTGAAAAATGAATTTGCATTTGACTTTTCATGGTGTTTTCCTTTTCCCTGAACTATTTTTCTTGTATCTGATTGTTTTGCCTGCTGTGTAATAAGTCCTGATGACCACAGAAGGGTTGGACATGACAGAAACATGTAACAGATGAAGATGGTCTTCATTTCAATTTTTGTGTTCTCCCGGTATCTATTGGATTATCTAGTCATCTGGGTACTCATTAAGATGTCTTATTTTATCTTCATCTGTTTTTTCAGGCTTAAATTTCTTTTTAAAGTGCTGCTAGGCATTCTTAAGCCAGAAAAAGAGACATGTTTACTTCAGTAAGTAAAGTTATAACTGTAGTCTGGTAAAGGGAACCAAGTGGTCAGTCTTGTATAACCATGGGAAATGTTCTTGCAGATTACAGAAAATGAAAGAAGAAAGTTTACTAATTGTAGCATATTTGTTAACTATGTGAAACAGTCTAACCATAATCACAACTTAAAAAAAAAATAAAAAGGGAAAAAAAGTTAATGGCTGCTGCATTGTAGTATTTCCTTCTTTTCCAAAGCATAATCCAACTTTTTCTTGAATTAATGTACACAAGTCACTTTAACTGCTGGCTGCATAACTTTTGGCAGTTTGTTTGATATTCCAACCAATCTTTGTATAAAGAATTGTCTAAATTGTTTATAGGTTTGTCCTCCTGCCCAGAGTTTATTTCATGATCTCTTATTTTGAAAACAACTGTACATACAGGGGTGCTATTAAGTTGTTTGGGCCTTGTATTGAAAGGTTATAGTTAGAGGGCAGAAGAACTTAGAATCATTAGAGATGTGTTTATTGACAGTTAAGAAAGAATAAAGCAAATGAGGCAATTCCACCTAAATATTCCCATTCAGTATTCTTACCATGCAGTATGACAATAATTTATATTTTCACAACAAACTGGTTTTGTTTCTTTTTTTTTTTCCTTAAAATTCTTGAAAGTATAGTTACTAAGAAATAAGAAGTGATCTGTTAAATTACTCTCTCCATACTGACTGTAGGGTGAAAAAGAAACTAATCAAGACAAGAATCAGGACAACTATGTCTATTTCTACTGTTGCTTTTTCTAGTTTCAATGTATGTGTTGTGTTAACAAGGTAGGTAGGAATTTTTGGACTCAATTGCACGGTAATGGAATTCAGTATTAATCTGGTGTCAAGGCTGTATATATGTGTCTAAGCAAGATTGCCATGTCTTTGGGAATATACTTAAATTAACCTTGACCTTGCATTACTTTAACTTGGTGGAGAAAGACAGTAGATGGAAGGAATTGCCATTTGTGAATCTGATCTGACTCTGGCTAAAATCAGTGATGCAGAACTATGCAGAAGAAAAGCTGAGCTATCTTTGAAGAACTTTATTCCTCATCTGAAAGCGTTGCTGCCTATGACATTGTTTTGTATCGGGGATTAATAGCTCTGCAGAATAACATGTTTAGTTAGTTTAGAAGCAGCATTTCACTGATCTACACTGTTTCCAGAATTCAGCAGCTATTTCTGCATAGTGTTGTGCTGTTTGTAAACTGAAGGTGTGAACTCATCCCTTTTTAGTTGTAAGAGGATCCAGACGGGACTTTTATTCTTTGACACCATAAGATCAAATTTGTATGTGAGTGATCCAGATTTGTTCCGAGGCAATAACACATGTTGCTCAAAACAAGCAGTCAATTCCCCCAATTGTTTAAAAAAGGGGAAAAGGTTTTATTAAAGGGGCAATTAACATTGCATTTCAGTAAAATACTGAAAATACACAGGAAATTGCAAAGTGAACCTTCATGCTTCCCTCTGTACTTCATTAAGGTACAAATTTTAACAGAATGGTATTTAAATAAGTTAATTATTTCAGACTTTCTGAAATTTATGTACCACCTTTAGAGGCATTTAAAAACAAAACAGAACAAAACCAGTCTCAGAATAATCAATAATTGATAACTCATTGAAGATAGGAGGAAAGGGAAAAAAGTAGGTGCTACCTTTAAAAAGGAGGAAAAATAACAGTTAGAAAGAAAAGACTGATCAATATAAATACAATCCCCCCCCCTCCCCCAAATTCTAGAACACATGATGACAACCTAAACACATAGAAGATAAGGAGTTGAATAATACCCAACACAGAAATAACAGTCAGAAACAAATTATGTCAGTTATCAGACCAGGTCAAGCCAATCTACAACAGAGCAGCAGGCTCTGAATACAGAAGAATTAGCAAGTTTATCTTGATTTTAGTAATATCTTTGATATTGCTTTATATGACATTCTAATAAGAAAACAAGGTAAACATTCCCAATGAAAGTCTTGTAGATTGGGTGCAAAATGGGCTTACTAATTGTATCTAGATGTTACTTTTCCATGTTCTTCGATGTATTGAATGAGTATTTGTTGAGGCTTCCCAGTATTCAAGATCTTCAGTAGTGTGTCCTGCATGATGGTATTGAACAGGCTTATAAAATTTCTAGTTGACACTAACTCTGTATACACTAAGGAAACCAATAAAAATTCAAAATTATATTTAGAAACTAAGTTCAAAGACTGTTTGATGGACAAGTGCAAGTTACTGCACTTAGGCAGGAACAATCAACTGCATAAATGCAACATGGACAACCGAAGTAAGAATAGAGCTCTTGCTGTAGAAAGAGCAAAACAGGTACAGTGGATCTTAAACTGAATGTTAGTCAGCAAAATGATTTAAAAGGAGTGTCCTGGCTTCAGATTTGAATATGCCTGTGTTGATTAGCTGAAAAGAAGACCAAAGAGAGGACATGATAGAATGGAACTAGTAGCATAAGCTGTAACAAGAAAGGTTCTGATTAGAAGTATGGAAAACAGTTCTAATGGCAAGGGAGGTGAAGTTCTGGAAGAGATTGCCTAATGATAGCTTGCAGCATCCATCAACAGATGAGACAAACATCTGTTAGGAATGACATAGTTATAACTGAGCCTGCTGTAGTGTGGGAGGAGGGGAAATGGGTAACCTCTGGAGTGATTTTGTGTTTCTGTTTATGACATTTTCCTGCAGAACTCTTAGTAAAAACAAGAGTTGCAACTGGAGTGATTCCTGCCTTGTGCACATAAAGCAGTTTTTCTGCAGTGCATGTCATATGCATGAGGTAGAAAACACTGTGACAGCTGTTCATTGTATTTAGCAGGTAGGTTTTTTACTTTATTCATTCAATTATCATTCATATTGTGCAACGCAGGTTTGACCCAAAGTCCATCAGCCAGCAGAATGGTTTAATAGATGTACCCAGGGCAAGTGGGTACAGTCAGGTAACCAAAGTCTTCCTTGACCAGTCTTCCACTGACTGTTTTTGTAACCCAACTTAAATACCTTGGGCTCCCTTTGGATTCTTTCCCAGGTTTTGTTTGCTGTATTTTATTTTTTGCCTTACATGATTCAAGGTCTTGCTTGATGTAAGCTCTGGTAATAAGGGATTATGACACCGTGGGTGTTTGTGTAACACCTGGTATTACAGTGCCTGAGTTTAATTGAATCTTCAGTGTGCTACCGTAACACAAGTAATGAACCACAATAGCAGACACTAAAGACCACAAGTCTCTCTGTTGACTCCAGTGGAAGTAATTGAATCAGGCCTTGAATGAATAAAGAAGGGATTTAAAAAAAAATATTCTTGGTCAGTAGTCTTTCTGAATGTCTTCACATCCTTGTGCCATTCTTATTCTCTAATTCTGATTTGCTTGTGTGAGCTGTCATTTTAATCTGATTTGATGTGTCCCTGTTGTAGCATTTTGCAATACAGAATGCAAAAAATATGCCTCTCATATGAGCACGCATTCTAGTTTTGCTCAGACATGTCTGTGGTCAAAATCTGATATTCTCTGTCTAGTCACAGAGTTCAGAGGCTACTGTTTTAACTTATCTAGGAAAGCATATTTTCCTTGAGACCTGGCTTGTACATGAAGTATATAAAGAATGGAACATTTTAAAAATTATGTGTAACTCATACACAAATGCTGGGCTAAGAGCAGAAGTCATAGAATGTTACGTTTTAGAATCTTTTTTATTTTTACTCTCGTTTAAAAACAGTATTACTTTCAGTATTATACAATGTATTTTTTAATTGAGGAAAAAAATCAGAGTCTAGCTAATGGTGAGACAGCTTAAAAATAATTGTAACTAGGAACTGGGCCATGATTAAAATTGTTCAGCTGTTCATCTTATTGTTTGTTCCCAAAACCTTAAATGCACTCTCTGAGAACAATAACAACAGTTAGCATGTAACTCCGTATGGGCCAATTCATGCAGTCCTCTCTCAGTCCTTTCTTACTGCAGAAAAACTCTTGTTTAGAGGACTTTGTAAGGAATTTGGGGTTGGAACTATATGTTCTAACTATTTTGTAATAATATCATGAAAGCCATAGTGGAGAGAGAAAAAAAAAAAGCAGAAAGAAAGGAGAAACAAGTCTACTCTTTTGGCATATTTGGATTTGGGTAAGTGTATAAAACAGAACTGGCTGTGATATTCCCTTTGGATAATACCTATATCTCGGTTAATCTCACTGAAATAGGTGGGATATTTGCTATCGGGTTTGCTACAAGAGGGATTAAACTTTGTAGTGAGGATTATAGTGATAGGAACTACAAAGAAAACCAAAACCTACAGAAAGAGATGATGGTCACTTTCTACAGCGAAACATAAAGTGGGTTCATAAGTAAGAAGTAATTTTTGCTGGTGATTGACCTTAGCTGATGCATTAAAGGTGCCAGCTTTTTGGGGCGGTGCCTGGTTGACCTTCATGATTGCTCAGATCTCCAGATTGATTTGGCCTTTTTGGACCTACCAAAGCTAGGCACTTCTATGACAAAAAGTGGACTTTTCTCCTACACATCTTCTGAAATCTTGGTCCGTGTTTCCACCTGCAGAACAAGCTTCTAAAACTGTTGGTGAATGGAGGGAATTGTAACCTGTTGTGGCTGAGTTCAGAAGTGATGAGCTATGTTTAGGGTGGGTTTTTCAAAACTCCATTGTTGTTTTTCAGTTGTTTCCCAGCTGTTTTTCAACAACTGCTGGAAGATAAAGGCACTCGTGAAAGTCATTCCCAGAGCTAGCTGCAGTGCATACAAGGACTGTATAGTTCACAATGTCTTTCCACTATAAAACCTCTTATCACATCCTTAACATTACGATTTCACTCAATTTCAGTTGGGTTACCAACTGGTTACCAAGTTGGAATGCACACTTGGGCCCTTTTATTACTTAATTTAGGAAAAGCTACTGTAAGCATAATTTGAATCTTTTCTCTAGGGAGAATTACTGAAACCCCATACATGTTTTAGGATGAGTAAGGATGTGGTGTCACTCACAGTAGGAGCCTCATTTAGAGCCCATTGATGTCAATGGAAACACTTCCCTTTGCCTGAGTGGGCTGTGGAGAATTCAAGAGTAACTAAGAATTCTGCTGACTGTATCATATGGTATATGCTGTACAGTTTTACAAAAATAAACTCATTTACTTAGCCAAAATACTTAATGTTTAGTTTTAAAAAACATAATATAAAAAGAATGGATTTTACTTTACTGATGTTTTAAGCTTTAATTTAATGTAGCATAGTGAAAAGGACACCAAATATTCTAGTTTTGTATCATTAGAACCAGATGGTCCATGAAAGACTTTTGGCCAAAGTAGAGTTGGGAAAGCTTGTAAACTCTGCCTAGTCTGAAAATGTGCTCAAAATTACTATATCAGATGATATACCCAGTTTTATAATGGGAAATTCTTTGGCTGTTTTCCTGACATCTTGGTAAGGTGTTATACAATTTAGGCAATTATAAGAAACTTTTTGGATGCTACTGTCATTATTGTTCTGCTTTGTAATTGGAAAAACAGCAAAATTGCTCTGATGCAGTGAAGTGGAGTATCCCAGAAAACATCCTGGTGAATAACTAATGAGGAAAAGAAATGTTATTACTTATTATTCAGTTACTGTATTTATAGGATGGGTCAGATCTGTTTGTCTCAAAAAATTAAAAAGAACCCCAAATGCCCCAACCCAAAACCTCATGACCTTTAGCCTTGAAGAATGATAAATCTTTTCTCTTTACCGTAACAGCAGTGCTGTTTATCTAACTTCCCTACCTGACAGTGACCAGACAGAATATAAGCTGATTAACTGCAGAATGCACTATTAAAGTAAAATGAGCAGCAAGAATAGTACATGCAACTTAACTGTTAAAATTTACTTCAATATTAAGTCTGCCACCATGGTCCTGTAGCAGTCCTTCTGCATCCTGGAAGATATTTAGCCTGTAGCCAGCTACACTACTACTACTACACTATTGTGTAGTCTGAAGTGTGGAAGGAGGAGGCAGTTTTGATGAGGTAGACAGGTAGGAATCGATACAAATTGCTTAAGAAAAATAGAGGTAACCTGAGATGTATTTCCTATTGCTAGTAGAGATTGTGAGAAAAAAACCTGCCCATAATACTTCAGTAGAGTTCATCTATATTTAAGATCAGAGATAACTTTTATAGCCTTCTTACCTGATTTATATAACAGACTGCCAATTGCAGCCAATAATCTGCAATTGAATTAGAGCATATCAAATGTCTTTGGTTGCTAGTCTTAATGGTCTTGATGAGATTATACAATAGTCTTACATCTTGGGCATTAGGAATAGATTTTCCAAAAATTTGTTCTGGTTTTATTTTTTTTATTTTTTTTTTTTTTCCCTCCCCTCTGATTTCCTACTAATCCCTCTCAGGTGAGAACTTCTTGCCTCTGCTGTGTTAGCAGTTTCACTGTTCCTAACTAAACTGTTTCCATACAGAAGGCAAGCAGGATCAGGTTCTCTGTGCAGGTATTTCTTAATTTCAATACTGAAAAATGGTCTTGCTCCAAGTTTGCCAAATATAGATCAAGCTGATTTCAGTGGGGCTACTCACTGAATAAGGACTGGAATGGAAAGTCCTTTCAGGAAGTTAAGCTACCTTGTAAAGAAAACCACATTTAAAAACATGGTGGTAAGAGGGCCACAGTGGGCAGCATTGTGCCTCTGAACAAGCCAAGGTTCAGTTATAATTTGTTTATAACATTTAGCTTGTTTCTAACTTCACACCCAAATCCCTAGTAACTCTGCTAGCCTAATCCTCCTTCTCCTCCCCCCATGTAGGTAGGTGTATATGTAGGTATGTGTTTAAACACTTATTTTCATGCATCTGCTGTGGGTTGTAAAATTGTATCAGTGATTTGCACAACAAAGTGAAGTGGGTACACATAGCCCTGCAAATATTGACAAGGTAATATGTCCTTTGGTCTTCTGTAGTTTCACAGGAGGGTGCTGTTTTAGGACTTTCTTTGCTTTTAATCTAACAAGACTCAGGACCTTCCTTTTCCTTTGAACATTAAGGTCTAGTGAATCAGGCTCCCAGACTTCATCCATGACAACTGACAATTTTCATATGTTAAGGAGTTTAAATGAAAAGTTTTATTGCTTCTACATGCTCAACCAGATCCTTCCATAATGAAAGATAATGAAAAAAAATAAATGTTCATTGTAAAGTCATAACTTAATTCTCTGTACAAAACCATACATTGTTTTGGCTTTGCCTTATTAGGCATTAAAGTTTATTTGGAAGATCCTTGTATCTTAGTGAAGCTTTTGAAAACAGTCTTTCAAATTTGTAAAGACCTTGAAGCAAGAAAACCTTAATGTGACTTTGGGTTAACATTTCTCAACACTGTCCGTGTCATAAACCCTCAGACATTCATTTGTATAATTTGGCCTTAGGATACAGGGGGAAGTAGGGGATAGGCAGTGGAAAATACACTGGAGGAGAAGGAGAGATTTGGATCAGAGAGACTATGGCAGAAGCTTATGAATTTGGAAAAAGCCATATGTCTTTAAAAAGAGAAAAAGTGGAAAAAATTTTGACTCATATGGCTATAAACCATTTCTTAATCTGTGATCTACAAACTGTCCTTTAAAAAATAGCCAACTCCTCAAGCCTCATCTTGTAAAATTACTCTGAAAACCATAACTCAAGCAAAGAGCTAGCTTTGGAACTAGCAATTAGTTTATATTAAAAGATACCTGATTGTTTGGCCACCAGCTGAATGATGTGTCCATAGAAGTCCTTATAAAATAAAATGCTTCCCTCTAGAGATAAAGTGTGTGTTCGCATTATGCCCCAAGTACTTGGTGTTGTTGGTGCTAGCATAGGGATCTAGTGGTGATCCTGAGAATTGTGCTATTCTCCCTGGTTTCTGCTCTTGTTGTAGAGAAGAATGAGGTAAATTTCAGTCGAACAACTTCTCCCAACATATCAGCTCAGTGCTGCAGGTCTTCATGGTTCCAGTGTAAACCCATCCTTTGCTCAATGCACTCTAAGCTACATCTATGAGCCTAAGGCGTGCTCCCCCTGCCCGTGTCCTGTGGAGAAGTCCATGCATGCAGAGCAGCTGTTGGAAGCATGCCAGCCATTACCTGCTCTGAGGCAGTGACTTGTACAAGGTAACTCAGATGCTGCAGAATGCCAAACACCCACAAGTCTTCTTGTTAACAATTTTGGGAAAATGTATGCTGAGCTGTGTAATTGCTTGTATTTGTTTTAATGGAGATGCAAGAACATTTAGCATGTGGCTGCATATTCAGAGTACTTCTGCTGTAAATCTAGAAGACATTTTTTGAAAATATCTTTAAAGACAACTTATAAAGTAAGTAGATATCATCTTCTTTCTTCCCCATTCACTTCATAGTTCCCCTATGAAATGTGAAAAGAGTTGTTGGTATGGCAAATGACAATTTGAAGAAGAAACAGTACTTGCAAGAGAAGAGCAAATAACATAATTATTTACTTGTGACCCCTGTTTTGTAAATTTACATTTTGCCCTTAGGTCAGGAAATACTTAAAAGCTGGTGCTACACTAACCTGTGCTTTGGTCCTAGAATTAGCAAATAAAACACATGGTAAATACTGGAACACCAAACAAAAGTAGTTGTTCTGAGAACACAGGATGGAGTCCAGGAAGTAAGGAAAGTGGAGAAGGAAGGACAGACTTTCTTCATAATGACTGCTTTAAAGTTACCTTGCATATTAACTCACAGTGAGATTCTGTAGCTCTGCATATGAAGAAACAGTTTATCATAATTTAAAATAAAATAAGAGATATGTGCATTAATTGTCCAAGCTGTTTGAATCCATCTAGCACCAAGAGGTGAAAAAGCCACCCAAATCCATGGCAGAATTTTAGACTGGCTGACCTAGTCAAAGGCTGGCCGATACATGCCTGAGGCCCACATGAAGTAGTAAATGCAACATTCCTGTGAAAGGGCAGCCATGCACACCCTTACAGCCAGAAGAAAAGTGAAACTTATTTGAAAATTAAACCCCAGTATGGGCGTACCAACCAGGAATTGTCAGGATAATGTGCAGCAGAAATTCTTTCTCTACTTTGTATGTACATGTACTGCATATACACCATGCAATGACTGCTAACTCAGGTGTCGACTCTGTGCCTCGGGGAAGCTATTAGAGGAAAGCACAAAGAGCAGTTTTTGTGCTAGTGCATTCATTTGGCATTGGGATACTCAGTTCATGTATTCAAGTAATAACTTCTAACGGGAGAAGGGACCACAGCGAGTGCTTCCTGGCCCTGGTGTGGCACAAAACTTTGAAGAATCATTTCTGCTTCTGACATTTGTTATGTGATCCTGTAATAGCTCCTATTCCAATGCATATCCACAGACAGGATGGTTTTAACATACATCAAATCAACCAGCCAGCCAGATGTTTTGAGGCACATAATATTATTATTGATATGAAAATCAAAACAAGGTACCATATAAAGGCAGCCACTGTCAGATCATTATGGATGAGACCATCAGTCTTGTTGCTGTAACAAACCCTGTATTCATTATTGTAGCTCAGGGCATTTTTTTCTTTGCCAGAATTGGATGTGCTTTTAATGAATATCGCAAATCATAACCCAAATTATATGCCTTAAGCTGTCATAATTTTTGATTTGTAATGAAGATTTCAGTAGCTTGATTTGTGTCATGGCAAAGCATTCCCTGATGGAGAAAAGGGAGAGAGACATGCCATGAAGGGGCTGCAGAATTCTCTGTGAACAAGTAGCAATTCAGACCTCTGGTACAGAGTAATCTTCATGCTGTGTTTGGACTTCACTCTGGACTCTCCTGTGAGCTCCCTCACAGGAGGTAGTGCTGACTTTGACAGTGTTTTGATAAAGACCCAAAATGTTTCAGCAAAGACATTTAAGCTTTATTGATAGTGCTGTATGTCAGCTCTGTTAGTGTCATAAATTGAAGGTTTGGGGGGGAGAAATGAAGCCACACTTTTCTCCCAAGCTGATCAAAAATTAGACGTTTATACTTCTCATCTCATCTCCAGATAATAACGTCTTTTCCCTTTTGAAAGATTGTGGACTAACTTTTAATTAAAAACCAAAGAAAAATAGAAGAAAAATCACAAGAGAACTGTCAAAACCAAATGTCTGTTAAAAGCTCCTGAGAAACATTGGGGTTTTTTCAGTTGGGAGATTATTATTTTTTAATTAAATTATATGTTTTATGCATATTTGACCTTTTTACAAGAAAGCCATGAAATTTTATTGACTGCCATCAGTTGCAAATATTAGAGTTCCAACAGAACAATTCTGAAGAGGAACTTTTAAAGACAAATTCATTGGCTCCGAGTCCAATTTTGTCTGCACCATAACATGCAGTAAGTATGTAAGTCCAGTGCAGACACCTGTTAACATCTCTTTTCTATGTATCATTTAGTGTCCAAGCATGACAGCCTTATTAGCATATTGACCTTCAACTAAAGTCACTCATGAAATAAGAACAATGAGTCACAGTAATTGCTTGGATCAAGCAAAGGACCAAGAACTCTTGAAGGTGTTCACCTTCAGGGCATGCTATAAAGCCCAGTGTCTTGAATACGTATCTAGGGAGAATTGGGAAGGCTTGACCTCTATGAGATGGGGAGATGTTATGCAATGGGATGTTCTTGCTGGCTGGTTCTTTCATGTGGGTGGGGCTTTGTTGTTCTTGTTTTTATTGTTATGGATTGTGAGATGAGGAATTGTTTTTCCATTAGAAAAGGCAAAACAACTGCTTTCAGTGTAGAATGACCTTTTAGATTATGTGCATGAACCACAAATAAAAAGAACACAATGAAATGCTCCATGGGCAGGCATAGTGATCTTGACTCACCACTGTGTTACTCCAGTTCTGCACCAGATCTGTTCAACTGCACCAAGATGAAACTTTACCACCCTTACTATCTGAGGGGAAGAGGTCTCATTCTGCCCCTGCCAGAATGCTGGTCTGTAGAGAATGAGCACTGCTGATCCGCTGTGTATCACGTATGTGACATGATGTATCCTTACATGACATGACATGTTTCATGAAGAATGTTCAGAAAAATTAGACTAAACAAAAAGATTTGTGGAAGTTGCATTTCTTAGTTCACAGTGACCTCCATAATATCAGAGAAGGTGTCAGCACTTTGACTATTTTACAGAAAATAATTACATCTATGTCAGTTCTAGGAAATAGGCCTTCTAATGGGTAGTGGCTGACAACACATATGTCACACTTATCCTTGTTAGGATGTTTTGAGGCTTTCCTTTGAGAAGCTCCCTACCACAGAAATAAATCATCTCCTCATAGAGAGCAGATGAACAACAACATGTGAAGAGAGTATTTATGGCTGTGGCTGCTTTTCTGAATGCCTTAGGTGCCCTGGACTGTAGTTCGATAGTGCCTCCTAGAGGCACAGACTATAGGTATGAAGGCAGGAAGCTGCAGTATAGCTGATACGTTGAGGCAGTATTCACTGCCAATTGCATATTTACCAGTGTGTTGGCTGATTTCCTCTGCAGCTGTTATGACTTGTGAATATTTGAATCATTTAATGCAATGGAAATGCTCAGTACTTGGCCTCTGAACCAGTGCAGACTGTCTGTTAATATGAGATAGTGCTTTATGGTTTCTGGCTTGCCTTTATTCCCCCATTGTGTATGCTACACCAATAGCTATGCCTTCCAGGTGAAAAAGGAATCCTTGCTATCCAGGAGACGGTGAATCTAGGTAAGAATTATGCAATTCTGTAAAGGTGAATCAGAGGAGAATATTGGTTGTCAGACTTGACTACATTTTAAACACTTTAATCTTAAATCAAGATAATGGCTTGCACCACCCAGACTAATTTGCTTCTGATGATTGACTCATGCCATGATCAGATTCATGATTGACTGCAAGCTATGGCTATTCTTACAATGTCTTGAGAGATGGTTGTTCCAAACCTTTTCACAAATTTTGGCGCTGAGTTGACTTCCAGTTGGCTAGTGGGTAGTATAGAAAAGAATGTCAAATACAGATTTAATGTAGGATAGACAAGGATGAGATTGGACATTGACCCTGACACTTCTTCTGTCACGTGCCATCCAGAGGGTGGTATTTGAATCATCCAGGCTTTTTTCTGTAATTTGCCTCTTTCAAAGTGGATGGTACTCACACCGTGTAACCTGATACAACCCAGGAAGTCCACGGTTTTGTACAGACCATTAGACATTTCTGAGATGCGTTAAATCATTTCACTGTACTGCAAATGCTGAGAATGACCCAATTATGAACAGAAAAAAAAAATCCTGTTGGACACATCTCTTCTGTTTACAGCCGTTTCCATCATTGCTTTACATCTGTGGTCCTGTTGTCCATTTGCAGTCACATTGTTTCCCTGTTCAAATATGAATGTGACACAGGACTACTATGGAAGCAAATATTTTATGTGTCTTCCATCAGTCTTTACTGTGACAATTCCATCAGTCTTTACTGTGACAAGTATTTTGTTCTTTCTGAACAGAAGCCTATTCTGGATAATGCTACAATTAATCTGTCCTTCTTCTAAGTTCATCATGCTCCTCCTGCTTGTACTTCTCTGGTCCTTGCTTGGCATATGTCTCAGTTGTTTGGTCCTGCTAATGACTCCTGCTGTTGCAGCTCCTGGTTCTTTTCCAGTTGTTAATCTGGTATTAAGGGAAGGTCTTGTTTTCTTGTCTGTCCAGAATCAGAAGAGGCATCTGGACCTTTATCAGGCAGTGAAGCAGAAGTCCAAAGCACAAGCGAAAGTCAGTGTAACTGGATAGCTGAGTGTAATGGGAATTCTGCCAGTACAGGACCATCAGAACCTGATCTGTCATGGGTGGTAGTTGTAGTAATACTACTACATAGTATATACTACTAGGTATATCAGAAAATCTTCATTGAAGGATTTCAGCTTGTTGCCTTGCTTACCATCCTCTTGGACTGAGGTGAGACATGCAGTATGTTTAACATTGCAAGTTGCTATTAAATGCTTGTAAGGCATTATAGCCTGGACACAGGAGCTCATGAACACATTTCTGTGCCAAGATGGTATCTGATGGTAAAACTTTGATCCTGAAGGAGACTTTGTATTTGTCATGGAGTCAGTTGAGTTTAGGTTCATGTGAAAGTACAGGGCTGTCTTTTTTTTCAGGAAAGTCATCAGTTATCACTGAGGTTGAAGGAAAGGCTAGACTGACTTTTTCTGCATTGGCTCAGAAAAAACCCCCAAACATTTCTATTGATTGTATCTGCTTGACATCCAGTTCTTTGTGCAGGCAGACAGTGCTGTCTGGAAGATGGGAAACAAAATGGCAAGCAAAGCTGTATATTGGGAAAAAAATAGAGCCCAGGTGCAGATTCTATTCCATGTATATGGGCAAACCCCAACCAATACCAGGAATGTATAGTGCATAAAAGCTGGCTGTGTGTGAAACCAGATGGGTTTGTAGTAGAAAGAGTTCTACTGAGGATGTTGAAAATCTGCTCTGACTGAGTATAGCCTACTCCCAGAAGGTGTTCCTGGAGCACTTCTAGGTTTTGGGGCAATCTCAGGATTCCTCTGAACCGGCTTGTTGTCCAATTTTGTTTGGGAAAAAGATAACTAACTAAACAATGAAATGAAGTGAACATTCCACACC
>NW_009941463.1:0-16850 GCF_000696875.1 Nestor notabilis | reverse complement strand
GTGGTATATGGGGTGCTGGTGCCGTGGTGGTTGTCTCTGCAGTGCTTTTTGGGGCTAGTGTTATAGGAGAGGTGGATTCAGCCTTGCTGGGGCTGTGCTGGAGGCCCCTGAGCTCCAAAATCTGGGTTTCTCCCAGCTGACACTTGTAAGGTGGCTGAGTTCAACAAGAATTGAAGCTGAGTGCGCACCAGGCGGGAGGATGCTGTCTGTGACCAGGGTGTGTGGCTTTTCACAGGGCTCTTCCCTGCAGGGCCAGTGATGGAGAGGAATTGTAGAATCATGGAACGGTTTGTGTTGGAAGGGACTTTAAAGCTCATCTGTGGGAGATACGGACAGCACGACAACCAATGCGATTAAATGCTGACCCCTTATTGAGCCCGAATAGCTGTTTATATAACCTTTCTAACTGTCCACACGAACTCTATACAATCCCGACTGGCTAAGTCCACTAATGCATGCACATAAATACAGCTCATGATAGGCTTAAGCTTTCAGTACATGCGAAGGCTTTGTCAGTCCTAAAGTATGCAGAGTTTCTCGTTACCTAACTGGGAGTTGTCTTTCTCAAGCTAACTCCCTCATTCCACAGCTGCAAATATTCTTTAAATAACCTTATCACTAGGCCATGGTGCCTAACTCAGACTCTTGCTATTGATATGAGTCCTGGATCGCTCATGTGCCCATTTTGTTCCAAAGAGTCCTCCACAATTCCCCCTTCTTTTCTTTGAGCGATCCACACATTCTTAGTATTATCATTAAACCAGCCAGGTCTCTTAGCCATCCTACAATGCCTAGACTATTCAAGTTAATATATCCACACCGTATACATATGGTATCTATAATTCTATCTACACAAAATTGTTGACTGCTATTATAATGAATTAGCTTCTTACCACAATACACACAATTAGCTATAAAATACAGAGAACAACTTCCGCACAAAGGACAAGGAAAATAACCAGTTTTGATATTTTTTGTTGGGTCTAGCTCAAGTGATGGGTTCTAACCTCCCATTTATGTCCAAGGTTTCACCCATTGTGCTGGGATCCAGCGGAGTCCCTCACCTGTAAGCAAACTGCTTTAGCTATACGTTCAGCTGCTCCCATACCATTTTCCCCCCTTTTTTGTTTTAAGAGCTGGTTTTTTAACGTTTGATGTGCTTGCTCTACAATAGCTTGTCCTGTCTGAGAGTGCGGAATACCTTTCATGGGGGTCTCAGTGGATCACTTGCTACAACATATATCATCAAGCCTTATTATCACCCGTGTTAAGTGTAGCTAATTGGTTACAATTGTTTTTCACACGCTGTCCACATGCACTACGCTAATACATAGTTGGTTGGCTGGCAACACCGTGTTTCTTGGTTATTGCAACTGTCTGTTCTGTGTTTGTTCTTGGTCTATCGCTTGCCTTCTCCAGGTGTCCTTGCATGTATTCCAGTGTCCTTGGATGTATTCCAGAGGCCTTGGATGCATTCTGGAGTCTGGTCTACGTGACTTCAGCCAAGTACACGGCTCTTGCTGAGTCTTGCACAGGGCTTACTCCATTTCTATATAAGCATGCCCATTTTCCTTTAAGAAAGATCCTACAATTTCCCCTTTTTGTTTTTCTTGCGTTAACCAGACTGTTTTTACAATTTGTTGCATTTTTTTGCACAGCACATTGGAGTATACATAGTATAATGATTATCATCCTCCACACTCATCCAGTTCCAACCCCCTGCCATGGGCAGGGACACCTTCCACTAGAGCAGGTTGCTCCAAGCCCCGTCCAACCTGGCCATAAACAACATAAACCCACAACTTGTCTGGTATGGATTTGGAGACTTTACTGCTGCCCACTCTTGCACCTTCTGAATGCAGCAGATCTGAGATCATACCTCTTAGACAACACCAAACCATCACAGCAATGAGGACCTGCCAGGCCACCATGCCTGGCCCCTTCATAGCCTCAGCCTGTTGAGCCAGCACAGCTCACAGCCATTACCATGTTCTTCCATGTCTGTGGAATGACCTTTTCTTTGCAGAGTGGTAGGGCTGGGATTATGAACTGTGTGTGTATCTCGTGTCCCTGGGGGAATGCAGGGCGCTGCAGTCACCCTCTGTTTGCCCTGGACACCAAGGTCTGCTCCTGAGCTCTCTCAGGTCATGCTCTGAGCCAGCCCACAGATGGGGAGATGCCCAGGCTGTGCCTGAGCTGTCTCTGGGGCACAAACACTGCGGTCCAGGGGTGATGCTAAGATAGAGGTAATGTTACCCAGGTTCCTTTCCATCACGTGCAGCAGTCTGGCAGCTCCTGATGCTGCTGCTCTGGCTGTTGCCCTCTCTAGCAGGTAATCTACTGCATGTGGCAAAATTCCCCATGCAGGTGATATATGGGGAATCTGCTGAAAGGAATGACACAGCCAACAGCGCTGTTTGTTGCAGCTTGATTTGCCTCATGCTATTAATCTTCCAGTTACCACTGCAGATCTGATATGGTTTAGGTCTCTGATCCTTCCAGCTCTAGGAAATGAATGGGCAAAGCTGGGAGTGAGCACAGGTGATGGAGGGAATGAGCTGTTCCCAGCAGTGGGAGATTGGGCCAGATGGGACTTGGACCCGACAGCTTTATCCTGCCCCAGCTCTGCCTCAGTACCAGCCTGCTTGTGTGCACCCATGTGCAGTAATCCTTTGAATGAGGTGATGGACAAAGGGAAAAGGAATATAGCTTGTAATGGAGTGGAGTTGACAATAACATCATGAATTCTTCTGGGCAACACAGCTCAGGGGGGATAGTTGTGAATTGATTGTTGTAAGTAATGAAAACCATACCAAAGAAAGTGCTGAAGGGACTAAATCTGTATAGCTAGAAAGGATAGAATGTATAATACACTGTCCTGGTTTTGGCTGGGATAGGGTTAATTTTCTTCCTAGTAGTTGGTACAGTGCTGTGGTTTGGATTTAGTGTGAGAATAATGATGATAACACACTGATGCTTTAGTTGTCAAGTAGTTCTTGCTCTAAATCAAGGACTTCTTAGTTTCTCACGTTCTGCCAGCGAGGAGGGGCACAAGAAGCTGGGAGGGAGCACAGCCAGGAGAGCTGACCCAAATTAGCCAAAGGGGTATTCCATAACATAGAGCATCATGCTCAGCATAATTTATTTATTAGATACTTAACAGACTATTCTAACTTCTACAATCCCCTAATTCAGCTCTCGGATGCCTACTGTAGGGTTTGATTCTTTGATTAATTCTTCCAGAGGAACATGCAGATGGATAACCTGCTTGAATCTCCAAGAAGCTTCAAGGAATAGAGCCATCCTCAGCCTAGTACCCAGATTTGATTCCCATTATGGTCTGCAGCTCTTAAAAGTGAAACCTTATCTGCAAGAACTGGCCAGCTTGATATAATGGGTACCACTATCTGAGTATTTAATACTGGGGGGGGGAAACTGTTTGAACTGTCCTGCAGGACCCAGGGGGTTTCCAGCATTTTCCTTTGAATGGTACAGGATGAAAGGGACTAGCAGAAGAGCCAGATTAAGCTCAACCAACTCTTGCAGTGCATTGCTAACAATAGTACTGTCAGTAGCCACCAAAGCTCAAGCATTTACAAGACTAAACTGCTCTGTCTTCTAGGTGGTCAAAACACTGAATGCCTCATCCAGGAGAGTCCTGATACAGAGAACAACTCACCTGTTATGTCTGTAGCTTATCAAGATGTCATCATGGTTCCTAGATCTCTCCACTTGCCCTCTCCTGCCAACCCACCCAAGGACTTAATTCGCTGCCTGCCCCCTCATCTGTCCATGTACATCCTGGGTAAGGCTGCTCTGATTTTGGTTTCCCCAAAGGGTAACGAATGGTCTCCAGTGTGCTCAGGGGTTAGTCAATATGTGCCTTGAATTTCTTAGGGTTTTTGGATCAAAAATCCCTCAGTTCATGTGCTGCTGTGAGCAGATGCTGGGAATATCTGGCCGCAGAGGTCGAGAGGGAACGTGCGTGTCATAGCGTAATACGGGAGAACATCGTGTATTTGCAGGTATGATGCCTGGGCTTCTGCTGTGGTTACACACTTGATAAAGATGGTGTTTTCCTCCTACTGCCCAAGCCACTGGATGGAGCTGCTTTTACTAGAGGTTACCTCCCACTTTGCTCTGTTCCCTCTTCCTCTATCTGCAGAGCTAAGCCATATGAGATGCTCAAGACTGTCACAAGTGATCACAACAGAATAGCTTTTACTGACTTTGAGAGCCTGTGACTCTAAAGATGGATTAAAACATTCCTGTAATCAGGAAGAGTTTGGTCACAAATGCAAATACTGGACTTCCAGGAGCTAGTGGAAACTGGGCAGAGCTACAAGGGCTCCCTGAGGCACCTCAAAAGTTAGCTTTATTTGCTCCCTCTAGGAAGATGGGAATGTCAGATTTCCTTCTGAAACATCAGAGATGGTGGCTGGGACACAATAAAGCAGAACTTCTAGGAAAGGCTTGCCCTGGTTAGTACAGACCTGCCATACACAAAGCTAAGTGTGATGGTAAATACCTACAGAGACCATAGAAATCTCAGCTCTCTGTTAGCCTTAAAAGAAGGCTGAATGGAAAGTTTCACACATTAAAAATGAGTCTTAAATATTGATAAAGATGATTTGACAGCCTCTCATCTCAGTGGGTTGCGATTCTGAATCACCTGAGTGCTCACCAAAGATAAGATACAGCTTCTTAAAAGCTTATGACTAGAGTTTGGAAATAAATGGAAAGTAATTATTTTACCCAAAAGTTAAATCTACCAACAAAGTGGTAAATTCAAGCCAGGTCTCTTACACCACAAGAAGAAGTCAGCGTGTGCAGGTCTGCTTTGCATGTAGCGTCCTATGGAAGCACTGACACATGAGTAGCATCCATTGTGTACACGGACTCTGTAGTAACCGTGTTGCTTCTGCTGGTTTATTCTAGGGATTGCGCCCAAGAGGAGCTGTTTCTAACTATGCTAAAACAGTCAAAGTGGCAATTCCACAGTTAAATGAGGAGGGTGGTGTCATTGAAGCCAAAAGCACGGATCGGCAAAGTAAAATAAAGGTATGTTGGAAGTTGTTGGTCTTCCGTGGATCCTGCATTTCAATATTTGGGGAGGAAGGAGGATGTGGTGGTTTTGGAAGACAGGATAGTGAATTTGGACTTGCTTTTCTCTCCACCAGCTCCTGCTCCTGGTTTGTCCCATCATGAGCAATTCACAAGGACCAGCGCTAGCTTAGCACCTTCTTGCATCCCTGAACTCCTGCCTTGTCCTAATGCATCCCCCAGTGTCATGCATAGCCTCAAAGATCAGGTGCTGGCACAGCTGGGCAGCATCACAAGGATGCAGCCCTTGTCCCAGAGAATAAAGGGTCTTCCCTTTTGCCAGAGAACATGGGAACAACCCTTCTTTCTGCACTAACCAGAAGTCTATGCACTCTGGGTGTTCTTACCAACACTTTTCTCTCTCTGGTCTCATCACTGCAGTATGGACAAGCTGATGCATTTAATACTGTGGAATAATACTGCATTCCTCTTCCCTGAGTTACATTCCCTGTTTTCCTTTCCATTAGGAGAAGGGAATCAATCTGCAGGAAACCTATAATGGTCTGAAAACTGATGCAATCCAGCTGGAAGAGAGAAATGTCTTCTGTGGCTCCTACAATATTCGTATCCTCATGGACCAGTGAGTAAACTGCCTGACTGTAGGGCTGAACAGCAGCTTCTGAAAACCTGTCCCATTCCCTGTGATCCTTCTGTGAGAATGGATGGTTGGAGAAGGGTCTCAGCATCAGTGTTAACAAGTCCTCAGTGTCAAATCCAGGTTTTTATGAAGATACCAGAAGTGTTAGTGATCTACAGTGTATCACAAGGGATATGGGGCCAGGAGGAGCCCTCTCCCTTCTTTATCCTACCCTCTGGATGCAAACTTGGGTATGCTGAACTAGGGACCTTGGTTGTGGTGCCTGCAAAGGACTCCTCACTTAAGCATATTGTCCATTGGGTTGTCCAATCAGCCCTAGATCTGTTGTACTCATCTTAGTCACTGTTTCTTACCCAGATCAGACCAAAGCAGAGTAATCCATTACTGTGGTGGAAAGTTGGTAGCTGTTGGCTCTGCAGATCGAAAAGTGAGGTTTCTTGGTATGCCAGGAATAAAGGAACTGCCTCCTCTGCTCTCTGGCCATGCTGGGAGTATCAAAGCGCTCTATCTCAATGAGAAGAAGGGGTTTGTTCTCAGCGCAAGCTTCGATCTCAGCATCAGGTGAGCAATGCTGGGACTGCGCCATGGAACACCAGCCCCTTGGGCTAGGAAATGTGAAACTCTAATCCTTCCACCCCAAGGCTTAAGGAATACTCCTTCCACCACTTTTCATTAGAGTAATGAAGAAAGGACAGTAGATAAAGGAACACATCCCCTGCTCATACAGGACAGCTTCCATTTCCCTGTTCCACCCAATACTGAGCCATAAGAAAGGAAAACACAGGGAAGCACAGGCTTTCTTAAAATGCCCTAAACCACCAGATATGTTTCAAATTAGCCCTTGCAGTGAGATTCTGGCCTTGCTAATGTCAGCATCAAGTTCAGGGTGGCTGGGTTTCTCCATGCCATTCCAGAAGGCCTGTTGTGCGAAGCAGGCTCAACACCCTGGTACAGCTGCTTCTTTCCAGGTATTGCACCCTGAAATGAGGGTTGGAGACAATCAGTTCTTACATTTGCCACCAAATCCTAACAGTATCATGATGAGGGGTGAAAAAAATTGCACGGTTTCATCACAGTCAGCATTTAACAAGGATTTACACCCATTCAGGCTCTGTCCTCCCTGCTCAGAAAGGGTTGTTTGTGTAAGTGTGGGTTTTAGTCCCCTACATAAAGTCAACAGCAATCATCTTGGCATCAGCCTGTAAATAAACAACCTTACCTTGTAAAACTCTGCTCTTTAAGGTTAATTGAAGGTAACCACGCCAAAGTTGAAAACTGGCCACAGGTTTCGAAGCAGTTTAGAGGCTGAAGAACACAGTATATGGATAAAAACTTTAATACTAAGCCTGAATTGATCATTCCAAATCCTCTGACACCTTAGTAGAATGACTCCTGATTTTAACCATGCATGTATGGGAGAAGAGCTGGGCCTATTAAGTAGGAAATTAGCTAATTAATCTTATTGATTAGTAACTTTATTCCTTTTTTGGTTGGTCCTTAGTAGATGCTGGAATCTATACAGTGGTATTTGTGTGAAAATGTTCAATGGCCACAGTGGGACAATCACCTGCTTGGATTTACATGAAGAGCAGTTTGTGACAGGAGCCAAAGATGGGACAGTGAAAGGTGAGAGCCAAGACTAGGAGCTTCCCGGCCAAAGGCAAACAGCAGCAAACAATGGGCAGGGTACACGTGAGGTGTGATGAGTGTGACACGTACAGCGTGTGAGCATGAAACTAAGCCTATAAATCAGAGGGTGAATTTTAGTGTGTCATTTTTGCTTCCAGAACAGCCTAAGCTGTGGACCCATGCTCATACAAGGTCTCTGACTGTGTCATTGAATAAATTCTCATTGTTTCTGCTTCTATTCAGTTCTGTGGCTATAGGGCTGGCCCTTGCTTGGCCAAGTAATATCAACTTTCAGCTTTGCCAGAGGTTTGCTTATAGAATAAGGATGGAAAAGTTGTGTTATTTTCTGAACTTTGAATTTAAAATGTTTTTGCCATGTAGTTATGTTTTAGGTCAACACTTGGCTCCATGTGGAGCTGCAGCTACAAGTTGTAGCTGTAATTCCAATAGTATCTTTTAACTCATGTTGTACTCAGCAAAACTTATCACTGGGGCATATATATTTGTAACATTTTTTCCCCTTTCCCCCTAACAGTGTGGAGCTTGGAGACTGGGAAATGTCTCAAGACTCTCAAGCACAACAGTGCTATTGGGGTGGTTAAAATGAATGGCACCAATATTGTCAGCGGGTCTGACCGAGGGCTGGTGAAGGTCTGGAGTGCTGATACCGGTGCTCTGATCAAAGTAAGTTTCTTCTTAGCTGGATAATTTTGTGCTAAATGGTCAGAAATCTTCTGTGTTAGTTTATCATAGCCTTTTGCTTTTGCCAAAGGCTTTAGACTGCTTTTGGTTTTGGAGAATTCCATAAACTGGTAGAACTATTTATGAACTGCAGAACTACCTGTAAGCAAATAGTCAATTTTAACCCAGGGTTTGATTTGCTTTGCTTAACCCCCATCATCGCTTGTTCTCTGAAGATATCTTCATCTCTGCTCCTGTAGAAATAATTAGATCCTGGGAAGGGGGTGGGAGGGCTTGTCTAACAGCTCTTGGGGTTGGAGGTATCATGGGTTAGCCCAAAATACAAGATTTGCTCTCAGAACCAGTTTATAAAGCTGAAGCTGCTGGATAGCTACTCTGCAATGGGAAGATTGAGGGCAGAGCCTGCTAATTACCTTAGCAGGCAACCAGGATTAGTATTAGTCCACATCTGAGAGGAGTGAAGCTCTCTCTACATATAGAGAGGAGTTGAAAGTTGCAAGATATCCCAGGTCCAGCTGAGCTAAGTTTGCAATTGCCCCTTCCACTATAGCCACAGCAGTCCACTCTCTTCTCTCCTGGGTGAACATTCAAGAGGTCACAAAGGTCTCAGTGCAGTAACATCTATTTAATGTAATAAAGATAGAAAATCGATGTTAATTCCATGCTAGAAGCTCATCATCAGCAAACCCAGAACATTTCTTATAAGTGATTATAAAACTTACACAGTTATCCATAGGGTGCATTGGTATAACAACACCCAGTAAAACTACAATACAATATATAAAGCTGTTTTTCTGAATGCCTTAATATACCTTGGCATACTTACATCCAGATTGTTGACAGTGTTGCACCTATTTCTTTTCCTTTGCAGATACTGGAGGGGCACCAAGGCCCAGTTAGGTGCTTGTCCTTTGATCAGTGGCATCTAGTCACAGGAAGCACCGACGGATATGTCCTGGGATGGAGCATGTTGGGAAAACTTAAAAGATGCCTAATAGCTTTCCGCCACCCTAAGTAGGAATCGGATGTGTTTCAAGTTGTACTCAACAGTCTACTTAATCTGAACACAAAATAGAAACACAAAATGCTTTAATTATCAGCCCTAGTATCTGATATATCCTCACTTTCAATAGTCTTCATCTTAAAACCAGTGTCAGGCACACATGGTCACAACCAGCATGTGCCAGTTAAGACTTATAACAACCTAAAACGCAAGTATCCCTGCTCTCAGGCAGGGATGACTTATGACAGACAGTGCATAGTCCACTATTTTGGGGATCTCAACCTGTATACAACAGGGTTTCACACTATCATTTGCTTTCCTAGACATAAAAATGAAAACTGAAATAGCAGCAGATGGCTATAACTGTACTGGTTGCTATGAAGGTGTGATGGGTTGGTTGGTTTGGGCATGGAGTGATTGTGAAGGACTTCACTATTAGGCCTCTTAAACATCTTGATCAGCTCCTCTGTTTAGGCTGTTGACAGAGGCAGACCTTTGCACCTCCTCCAAGACAAGAGGTATCTGATGGTGTCTCCTTGTTAAAGCATGGTGATGTGCTGTGTTTTGCAGGGAAGTTCTCTCTCTGGAGTTCCTCTATCTCAGAGTCATCAGCGGTTGTGCTGATGGAAAGATCCGTATATTTAACTACTTGACTGGAATCTGCCTGAAAGTGTTGGTGGCCAATAACAAAGGGGATCCCATATCTTCTTTCTATATTGCAGGAAACAGGTTGGTGACAACTGCTGCCATCAGTCTCTGAACCAAATTAGGTAGATGACATTGTAATTTAAGGAATTCTATAATTTTTCCTTTTACTGTCCTTCTCACAAGTCAGTTTTAAAGGGCTCTATTGCTTAGTGACTGCTTTAATAATCATGTTTTTATAACAATGGCTGAAAAGAGATTTTCTTAGTCCACTCAGCAATGTACAATTTCCTGTTTCTATGTAACTTACAATATAGATGCAACTGTAAAGCTGAACTCTGAGCCCAGATTTCTTAAGAGGTAAGAGAATCAAACCAGGGCCTGACAAAGCCTTTTCTTGTTCCTGACCTACTACCTCTTTATAAAAGCCAATAATGAAAAATCCTTCCAGGTTCATTCACTTCTGCACCTCTAAACTAAAGAAAGTTTCCAGCTTTTGTGTAAGCAATAACTAGAACTCTGCTGTGTCATCAATGCTGTTTTGGTCACGACTCTAAACCACAGCAATATACGGGCTGCTATGAAGAAAACTAACTCCATCCCAACCAGACCCAGTACACCCCTCCAATTTAGGTTTAAATGTCCCTAATGACATGATATCTTCAGTTTCTTTTGGCATTGCACTGATCTAGCTCAGTTTGCTGTTGGCAATTTCCATCCTAATTATTTTAGAACTAATTTTACCATAGAGTGGAATGAAAAGAGCCCCACAGAGCTCACACAGAACATAAGTTAAAGTGCGCAGCATCTGACTGATGGAACTAATTGCTATTGCTCCCTTAGAAGCGTGTTGGTTGTCTTGGATCTGTTTAAGGGTTTTGTATTGCACAGAAGCAAATGGGACCCTTAGGTAGTAACTGCTCTGTTAATGTTATCAGTGCTTCTATGGGCTTCCCCTTCCCTTCTCCAGGATGGTGATCAATTCATCAAGCAATCTGCTGCTGCTTGAGTTTGAGGAGACCAGGTGGGACTACACCTTAGATGCTGACAGAAAGGTGGCAGGGAAGAAAAAACAGGACAAAGGGACTTCTCGCAGGAAATCCATTCAGCGAGCGAAGCGCCGCAGTGTCAGCCAGCAGCATCGACCTTCTCGGGCGAGACTAGACCTTGACCTGCATTACTTCCAGCCACCAAAAAGCTCTGGAACATCTCCAAGTATTACACACAGCCTCTGCAGTACACTGCTCTTTTCTAAAATGAGTTAGAAATCATTTCAAGTAGTCACTGCCTTCATCCTAATCAATATACTGACTCTCTGCTTTTCTTGAAGTGCAGTGTGGTAGATGCGCTGTTGCGTTTCCATGGTTCTGTTGATTTTAGGCTTTTGTAAAACCTTTGTACCTTTTGAGACACGTCTGGTATAAATTCAACGTGTTTGTCAAGACAGGCAGTGTCATTTTGCAGCTGTGTAATAGAGAAATCAGTAGTATTCATTTTTACAGCTGGTGTGCATGGAAACATGCTGCTGATTCAGTGCTTGAATTCTTTATTAATAAAGACTCCAGAAAGTCATAGTACACCTGCATTCAGGATCTGCCATCACCAGGAACTGCAACTGCACATAAACAGACACCTTTTAAATTATAACAATTATGTTCTTTATTTTTAAGTCAGAGTTAGTTAACACAGGATGTATCATGAATCTTCCAGCTCTACAAGCTGTATATTGCAGACAAACTGATGGGTTAAGAACTTTCAATGCTTTTAAGGCCATCAGATGCTAACCTCTTTGATGCAGGTAAAAGGAGGTAAAAGATGTACAGTTTGTAGAAGCAGGAAACAAAGAGGAACTCCACCATATTTTAATTTTAGTAGCAAAAGTTATGGGTTGTGTATACATAATATTCTTTAAAACCAACCTTTGTTGCCACCTTTGAATTGTGTGGTTTCTGCTCATCAAATATGTTTGGATTTTTTCTAACACCTAGACTTTCAGAAGCTGTGATAAGAGGCAAAGCAGTAATCAAAGACTTAACATCCCATCAGTTATGTTGATTTCACTAAATAAGTTTCACTTCAGCAGAGTTTAGAGATGACTTATTCTTCCGCTTTCTAGGTCCCTGGTATGAATTGATGACACCAGCAGCTCACCAGCAGCAGCAGCCTTTTCATATTCGGGCAGAGCAGCAGGAAAAGCTTTTCATCCCTGGCACCACGGAAGCCTTGGAAAAGTCAGTGAGAGAATGTTCTGCAAGGATCCTCGCAAATGCTGGTAAGGACAGATGCAGCCTACAGGAGCTGCTTTAGATCAAGCAAATAAACCAGGAAAAGTTCTAAGCTTTAGCTATAAGGCTTCGTTCTCTGGTATCTAGGGTTTTTTTATTGTATCTTTATTCTATTTCTGATTGCTTTATCAGGTGTAGGAGAATTCTGCATGAAACTTATTCAAGTAGTTGGTGTTTTTAATCAATACAGTAACTCAGAAAACTGTTTAAAAACCTTCCTAAGTTGTCCCAGCCAGCAAAACCACTGCAACCTGCAACTTGCAAATGAGACAGTGCTGAGATCAGTCTGTGGCATGTGGCATGTGTCTCCTTAAGGTAGTTTTTCTCAGGTTTTATATTTAGAATCTGTTGGGATCTTTAACACAGACTGATGTCTTACTGCAGAAGAGCTGTACCAATTGTAAGTCTCTAACCCTAAGCTCCTGGTGTTTGTAACTAAGCTGCAGGGTCATATGTATGTGCGGATTAAACAGTTCTAAATCCTGTGAATGAGGAACAAGGAGTGATTTTCATTAGCTTGTTTTGCTGTATTCTGCCTTTCTGCACTGTAACTTAATGCTCTCTGAAACACATTCCTAGAGGGCAGAAATTTCAGCTAACCAGTCTGGAAAAACATAGTTGTACTGCAAAGCAACAATACACAAATGATGTGACACTGCAAAGTGACAAATGAGTTGCTGCAGCAAGGCCATGGGACTAAGTGTCTTACTCTGTCTTGCCATCCTCATCTAGTTCTTAGTCAAGGGCATAATTACACTACCCATCTTGATGTGTCTGTCATACACAGGTCCCTCCCTATATGCCTTGATGTAGCAAAGTTAGGCTATGAAGCATGTCTTGTGATTTCCAATTCAAATGCATCTCTGAGTAGTAACAGTTCAAGTGGTTCTCAGATGTTAAGCTACTCCAAAGATTTCTGCTGGGAACTGACTTGTCTTGAAGCCTTTCCCAAAGCAGACTGTAAGATAAGGAAGGGGTGCATGGAAAAAGGTGCTGAGGAACCTCATTCCTTTCAGAAACCATTGTTTCTGAAAGGTGGATACCAAACCAGCCACAAAGTGCAATGTACGCTAAAGAATCTGACTTCAGTTTAACCCACACAGGCTCTGGCAAGGAACACTTTTCAGTTAACTGGGACAGAATTGCCTCTGATGTTGGCAATGTCACTAGTGAAGCCAAGAATGAGTAAACTGAAATGGGCACCATTGGCTTGTAGCTTCCAATGCTGCCTGTTCTGTAGATATACTTGGACTGCCCATATGCAGGTCAATCCAGCATCCATCCCTGGTCTTACTCTGAGTACTACCCTGCCAACAACGATCACAAAAACCATCCTCAACTCCAAATGTATTGTTTTGTTTTTGGAAACAGGTGGCAAATCTGAACAAGGCTGTGACAAGGCAGAAGCTACTTTGCAGCATGAAAGGAAAAGAGATCCAAGATGTCCAACGTCCCCTGACAAGTTCCTCTTAATGGTCGGCACACTGCAGAACGCCTGCAAGCCAGCCCCGGACAGCTCCAGCACTGAGCATGATGTGAAAGTCAGGGAAGCATGGGAACCTCCTCCAGAGCATCAGTACCCTGCAAAGGTACAAAAGTACAAAACTCCTCTGCCACACAAAAGGGATCAGACAGTCCAGCTCCAACGTGCAAGACTGCACAGTGATTCTCTGACTGTGAGAAGAATTTCTGTCCCCTTTGAAACCAAAATGCTGCAGCTCAAGCTCAAAAACTCTTTGTATGGACCCAATGTGAATTCCTCCATCCCTGCTCCTTCTGTGGTACGTCCCAAGACTTGTGATTTGTTGAAGGAAAAGAAAGCTCACAGTGGTCATGGTAAAGCTGTTTCTTTCGCAGAAGAGGAGGTTCATGTCGCCAGTCCCTTTGCAGCTTCTTCTCAACTGATCAAATCAACACGTGTGATCATTGCACAAATGAAAAATGAAGCGTTTTCGATGAGAAGAAAGTCCTTCTGTCCATATGCTGCAAGCCCCTCCTGGAGTGATGGGGAGTTCAGGCTTCTGACAGGGAAACAGAAGGAGGCGTATGAGGCAGCTGCTGTAGCACAGTATCAGGCACAGCAGGAAAAGCTCAGAGAAGAACAGCAAAGAGCACGCAAGAAGGCCTGGTTAATGAAAATTAAAGGCCTACCTATAGACTCTTTTACTGGGGAAGGGAAAATACCTGCTCCTGAACTTGGGTTTAACACATTTATCTGATCTTACCTCATTGAGGGATTATTTCCACTGTAAGTTTTTTTCCAATGATATTGGTACATTCAGCTATTTCCCAAGGCAAGGAAAGGGCTGAGTCCTCTCCTAGATGCTAGACCTGCAGTTACTACAAACACAGCACTGTTTGACAGGAATACAGCTCAACATATGGTGCAACTGTGACTAATAATAATAAAAGTCTCATTAGAGTTCATGTGGATTAATTAGATTTATAAGCTGAAGAAGTGCGGACTGAAAACTGCCTGAGCATCTGAGCTGAGAGGGTGGTGACCTCAGCATGAGTCTAGTTGGAGGCCAGTAACTAGTGGTGTAGTCCAGGGGTTGATACTGGGCCTGATTCTGTTTAACATCTTCATTAATTAATGATGTGGATGATGATGATGCAGATGATGCAGGCAAGGGTGGCTGATGCACCAGATTGTTGCTGCTGTCTAGAGGGACCTAAAGGGGTGGGCTGAGAGAGATCTGGTGCAGTTCAGCAAGGGGAAATGCCAAGTTCTGCCCCTGGGGAGGAACAGCCCCAGGCACCAGGATGTGCTGGGGACACCCAGCTGGAAAGCAGCTTAAAGTTTAATTTGTGTTAAACTAGAAACCATTACTTTCTTATTTCTCTGTTTTTGTGGATAAAATGGCTTAATATGCTTGGTTTCCACTAATGCTCAGGACTTAAATCAGCTTGAATTGGGAAGACAAACACCCTTCTAGTTGTGCAACTGTGAGTATATGGGCCAGCATAGCAGAAATTTCTCTGTTATCGTCTTGTGCTGAGGACACTCCTGCTCACAGGTAAGCCAAAGGTCCTTCTGGCAGCAGTTCTGGTTTGCGATTAAAGTCTGGTTAGTTTTGGTTTGCTTATTTTAATGTCATTTTCAACTCCCAAACCCTGGGATTAAGCCAGACATTGCTAACAATGGACAGTAAGTTGTCTGAGGTGGCTTTGCCTGTTGTTAGTTTTCAGACCCGAAGCAGCAAGGATTTCACTCTTAACCACGGGATGGCACTTTCTCACAAGAAATCAGGCTTAGCCCAGCACAGCTGCAGCCAGAAGCCCTTTGCAACAACTCCCCTGGAAAAAAGCATGTAACAGAGAAGTCTGATGGAAAAACATCACGGAAAGTCTGATGCCTTTTTAGTCGTGCTGAAGTGAGGAGGATTAAAGTGTCATCTTCCTATTTGGAGTCAATAAATCAGAATCTGCCTGCAGGCGTGGGTTCTCAGGCTCTTTTGAGATGCTTCAGCCAAAGAGTTGTGTGAAACTACTTACAAAGGCAGAACTGGACCAGGTCCTTTTGTCATCTCCTTTAGTTCAGCACAGAGGATGCAAAGCCAGAAGCTGGGCACCAGAGATGCGTTGGAAGGGAATTAACATCTGGGCAGATGTCATACATGGTATGTGAAGCCACTTACTAAAGTAACTAAGCGGTAGTTTTACTCTTTAATAACTCACTTCTGAATTAAACTGACCTTTCTGCATGCATGGCCTTTGGCTGGGCAGGGGAGACAGCCTGGGGGTGCGGTGGGCAGCATTGCTCTTGTGCATGATGGGATGTACCTGCAAGCAGAGAGTAAGCCAGGCTGAGCTTTGTTGTAGGTAGGTGCTGTTAATGTTGTACTTGTCATCCACAAAGTGTAGATAACCTTATCCTGGTGTGATGATACCGTATTGATGTTGCAGTGATTTTGTCTGTATAGCTCGACAGGCGCTTCTGAACTAAACATGCCTTGTGAGTGTTTGTTATAGCTAGAAGTGTTTGTATTTCAGCAGAGGAATGGTGCCTGACATGTCATGATGCGAAGGAGCCAGAGAGTAATAAAAAGAGGCAACAGCAGGGACATAAAAAGCAAATTAAGTGTTTATATAGTATTGTATTATCAGTAATAGCTTTGGATTGCCTGTGAAATGGCATGCTGACTTAAGCAAGCATTGCATAGGAATACACCAAGGGATGAGCTAGTCCCCAAAATACTTAAATCCGAGCTAAATACATAGTCCTTCAAGAATACATCAGCTGCCAGATCCACCCAGCAAGCAGTTATAGCCTGAACTGGTTATGGTAAGAAAGCCGAGACCCTTTTTGCTTCAACCAGGATCAAGTCATGGTCCTTCAAATAGGCAGCAAGTAATAAAGCAATGTTGTGCCTCATTGCGCAGCAACCTCTCCGTTCCCCTGCGCTTGCCAGAACAGATGGAAGAACAACTGGAAGGAATAACCATATCGTTAACTTTGCCGCCTTCCTTTCCCAATGTAGCGTGAATTTACTCATTTCTTCCCTAATGCATGTTTCCTGCGTTGTTCACATACAAACCCCGCTGGGCAGCGTGTTTGAGATGAGCTCTTTGCAGATGGGTTTCCTGCAGCCACTGACGGACCCCTGGCCCTTGCTGGTGGTGGCAATGAGCAACTTTGAGATCAGGGTGTTGTGAACTTGTGCTTTTTCTCCTCCGAGCTCTGTGCCTTGCTGTACACTTTGTAGAATTGGAAGCTTAACACGTCCCCTCTCAGGGTGGCTCCTCAGGCTTCCCTTGCTCTACAAATACTGCTCTATTCTCAGTCTTTTCTATCATGTTTTTTAGGGTATAGAGTTGGGTTTGTTTGGTTTTGACCTGCGCCAGAAGCAGGGAGGGGCTGGAGCAGCTCTGCTCTGGAGCC
>NW_009941462.1:0-1295 GCF_000696875.1 Nestor notabilis | reverse complement strand
CCCGGCCCCAAGGACCTGCTGCCCGATGACGACGTCCCCAGGTGCCACCACGGGGTCCCCCTGGCCCCTATGGGGGTCCCCGTCATCATTGGGGTGTCCCTGTGTCACCTTTGGGGGTCTTAAAGGGCATCGAGGTGGCCCTAAAGGTGCCCAGAGGGATGTTCTTGGGGTGTTCTCATGTTCTGGGGTGTCCCCTTGTCACCTATGGGGGTCCCCATCATCATTGGGGTGTCCCCAAGCTCCCAAAGGACATGTCGTGGGGTGTCCCCAGGTCCCCTCTGGGGTCTTCAAGGCCATTGGGCTCCCCAAAGGGATGTTCTTGGGGCGCTCTCGTGCTGCGGGGTGTCCCCTCGGGGTGCCCAGTGACACCCATGGGTGACCCGTGTCCACAGGGAGCCGCGGCGCATCCTGATCCACCGGGGCTCCACGGGGCTGGGCTTCAACATCGTGGGGGGAGAGGACGGGGAAGGGATCTTCATCTCCTTCATCCTGGCCGGGGGCCCGGCCGACCTCAGTGGGGAGCTGCGCAAGGGCGACCAGATCCTCTCCGTGAGTGGCACCAATGGGCACCCATTGACACCCATTGACACTCACTGATGCCCATTGGCACCCATTGACCTCAGTGGGGAGCTGCACAAGGGCGACCAGATCCTCTCCATGAGTGGCACCCATGGGCACCCATTGGCACCCATTGACCCCATTGGCACCTACTGACACCCATTGAGTCCCATTGAGTCCCATTGACCCCATTGGCATCCATTGACACCCACTGACACCCATTGACCCCATTGGCACCTACTGACACCCATTGAGTCCCATTGACCCCATTGACACCTATTGACGTCCATTGACACCCATTGACCCCACTGGCACCTATTGACGTCCATTGACACCTATTGACCCCACTGGCACCTATTGACACCCCTTGACACCCATTGACCCCATTGGCACCTATTGACATCCGTTGACACCATTGTGTCATGTTGACACCCACTGACCCCATTGGCACCCATTATGTCCCATTGGTACCCATTGACCCCACTGGCACCTATTGACACCCATTGACACCCATTGACCCCATTGAACCCATTGACCCCTATTGATATCCATTGACACCCACTGATATCCATTGACACCCATTGATATCCATTGGCCCCATTGTGTCCCATTGGCACCCGTTGACACCCATTGACCCCATTGGCACCCACTGACCCCATTGGCACCTATTGACACCCTTTGGCACCCATTGACATCTATTGACATCCATTGGCACCCATTGACACCCACTGACATCC
>NW_009941461.1:2734-2966 GCF_000696875.1 Nestor notabilis | reverse complement strand
TAATCTGCCAAATATGTCTAGCTTTAAGGTCTTCCCCTTTACCCTGGAGAATCGATGAAAAAACTATCTGAGCTCCAGAGCCCCTAACCACTTCTCCCAGGGCTCTGTAGTCCTTCTTTACGCTCTCCAGGCCACTGCTATCTATATCAGTAGCCCCCACATGGACCACTAGAAGGGGGTAATAGTCAGTGGGGCTTACTAGGCCAGGCAGCCTTTCTGCAACATCTCTGAT
>NW_009941461.1:0-2234 GCF_000696875.1 Nestor notabilis | reverse complement strand
CCCGTCCGCAGGAGGGCAGTCGAGGCACTTTCTACAATCCAAAGTCTGCGCCGCAGCCTCCCCTCCCCTCGGCTCTGCCTGGTGCCTGCACCGGCCACCTCTGGGGCAGCCCCAGCAGCGCTCCCAGAGCGGGCCCTGCTCCTGAGACAAGTGCTCACCATCCTGCTCGCTGCCCGCTCACCCTGCCTGCGCCAACTGCCGCCCCACACCCTGTTTGCCCACCCTGTTCTCCATACTCCTGGCCGCTCGCGCTCCCTGGGCTGGGTTTTCACTCACCGGGGGCCGGTGTTGTCACTCCTGGCCCCGCCCCCTGTGAGTCCCTGCTCGCCTCAGCGGACCTGCCGGCTCCTGGGCAAGTCCTCTCGAGGAGTTGAGGCTCCCTCAGTGGCTTTCGCCGCTCCGAACTAAGGCTCCGGGACACTGAACTTTCCCCTGCTCCGCTGTTCAAGGCGTCCTCTCGGGAGATACTCATCTCGGCAATTCAGGATAATGTGGGCCCTCTATGGAAGCTAACAAGAGAACTGGCTACCCTGGATTTGGAGAAGGCTGAGGCGTTTAATGACTTCTTTGCCTCAGTCTTCACTAACAAATGCTCAGACCACACCACCCAAGCCTTGGAAGACACATGCAGGGACTGTGAGAATGAAGACCTAAGGCCCACTGTAGGAGAGGATCAGGTTCAAGACCATCTTAAGAACCTGAATGTGCACAAGTCCATGGGACCTGATGAAATCCATCCTGAAGGATGAATCCATCCTGAAGGAGCTGGCAAATGAAGTTGCTAAGCCACCGTCCAGCATATTTGAAAAATCATGGCAATCTGCCAGGCCTGTCTTTTCTTAAGAGCCTATAACCTTCCATTCCAACATTCCAGTCATAGGAACCATCCCACTATGTTGCTGTGATACCAGTGACATCGTATCCCTGTAGCCTTGCACACATCTCTAATTCCTCTTGTTTCTTCCCCATATTAGGTGCGTTTGTATAGAGACATCTGGGCCGGGCTTCAAGTGAAGCTGACTCAATGGTTGGAGTAGCTGAAGTCTCTCTACATTGCTCCAAGCACTTATTACAGGTGCTGGCAACTGACCGGGAGTGTTGGGATGGATCAATGCCCCCCTCCCCCAACATATCTAGTTTAATGCTTTCTTGACCAGCCTGGAAAGTCTCTTACCAAAACAGCTCTTCCCCTTCTTTGCATTTGGAAGCATGTAAGATTTACTTGCTATCCATATTTCTAGTCTACTTAAAACAGCTATCTTATGATGCCACTTTCTGCCTTGTGATTCTTACTGAGGTTCAGAAAGAACCCCACCTCCCACCTCCCACTCCACTGCAGGAAGGTACCTAATTAATCCGCACTCAACCATGTCTCTGTGATGCCAATAAGATCATAACTCTGCAGGCATGCACATATTTCTAACTCCTGTTATTCCCCATGCTACATGCACTGGCATAGAGGCATTTAGGTTGGGCCCCCAGTGGTGTTGCCTGGAATTCCTTTGTGCTGCTCTTTAGATGCTCTTCTGCTGACCTGTGATCCCTCTCCAATCTCTGGGCAACTGTTGCTAGCACTGGCACCAGCCTGGTAGGAGTGAGATGGACTGAGGTTCTCCTCCCCCGGCAGTTTTAGTTTAAAGCCCTTTTCAGCAGCTGGGCAAGCCAAAGATGACCGAAGATGTTATTGTCTTTCTCTGACAGAATGACCCCATCAGCACCCAATACATAAGGTTTGCCAAATTGAGTTGCATGGTTGAAGTGTCCTAACCCCCAGCTGTGTCACCAGTCCCAGAACCATTTGTTGATTCACCAGATCCAACTGGCTCATTCAAACCCCCTCCCTTAGACCAGGGAGTCTGAAGAAAAATTCCCTGCATTCCAGAGTCCTTTACCACATCTCCCAGGGCTCTGTAATCCTTCTTGATACCCCTCAGACTTCTTCTGGCTGTATAACTAGTACCAACATGAAACAACGGTAGCAAATAACAGTCCTGAGACCTTCTCAGCTGTAATCATGCAGAATTGTAGACCTCGAATGGACTTCAGCAGAACCTAGAGTGACTCAGACAAGTGTTGTGGTTTAAGCCCAGACAGTAACTTGGAAGCATGCAGCTGCTCACTCACTCCCCCACTTCTTCCTCCCCCCACTCCCAGAGGGTTGGGGAGGAGACTCAAAAGAATATAACTCCCACGGGTTGAGATCAGAACAGTTCAGTAACTAAGGTATAATACAA
>NW_009941460.1:20724-31256 GCF_000696875.1 Nestor notabilis | reverse complement strand
TAACTATTCTATGATCCTGTGATTCTATGAACTGTGAATGTGGAGTTGGATGCTGGTAGTGCTAACTACTGCATCCCACGGAAATCAGTGAAATGTTGATTTTGGGAGAAGCTTGTTGAACTGGATGGAAGATTCTTAATCAGAGATCAAAGGAGATTATCAGCATGACTTTCTTGAAAGAATACAGTCTGCAATACACCGAATTTTACGGAAGTAATCTACTTGCAGCACACTTGATTCTACTTTGAACACAGAGATCTAAAGATATTAACTGAAATGAAGAACCCAAACTAGTGGTAACACTGAGACAATGTGACTTACCACAGATACTAATAATTCATTAAAAAGAGGAAATGGAAATCAATGGCTGTGTTGCTTTAAAGCACAGAAGATGGCACTGCGGACTAGATCCTTAAAATATTCTGTTTCTCCTACCTTGTAGTAGTCACTGGTGTTACAAAACCATGAAAATGTCGTATTGTTTCTCATTTCTAACCCTCTGTTCACATAGAAGTGAATATCACTATCCCCTGCTTTTTAAATATGCAGTCCTGAAAAGTAGAGTCAGAATTTCTGAAACTTGGTGAAGATCTGACATGATGGTTGTTACTACTTTTTGAAACTGAACAGCTATAAATACTTATGAGGTAGTAGACAATTTAAATTAATATAATTTATACAAATGTTCTTAGGACATACACTAATCATTTTTTGCCTCTCCATGTCAATCCGAAAAGGACTACAACTCCTTTTAGCTGGATGAGTTTCTCTACAGAGGGATGACCAATGGCTTCTTTGGGAATTACAGTCTACTTCAGCAGTATTATTGATAAATATTAATCTAGAACATGTTGCAAGTGAACTAGAGAATGAAAACAAATCTTTAATACGATAGTAAAAGTTAATTTCCTGACGCTATGGGGAAAAAAATTTACACAATCAACAAATTGAGAAATTATAAATTCACTACATGGAAGCAACCCTTATAAAGATAGCTACAGTGCATTTGTGTGAAATGGTTTGATTAAAACCACCAAAGATCAATGAATTTAACACTTAACCCCTGTGTTTTCTGTTGGCTACTTGACTAAAAGAGTCCTTGAATTGAATACTGATGGTAATAGATAGCACTTTTAAAAATATAAAACCACATTCTGTGAGAGGAGAGTGTAAAAATGTATATAGTCCAAAGATAAGGAAGGTAGATGAGTTGAGGCATTGGATCTTCTTGTTTTGTTGCCCTGAACTAATTTTCTTCCTGTTTAAAAACTTTTAAAGACTCATCTTACTATGGTTAGCTGGAAAGTTTTTTTGTGTCCATGGTGGAAAAACAAAGATGGACAATTATGGGGAAAAGAATCTTTCCGTAATTTTTAATAGATTCCAACACTTGTATTATGATAACAGAGCACTGCAAAAATGGCAGGAATGAGCTAGTGTCATCAGCCCCTTGTAGCCTTCCCCTCCATCAGCATGACTTGTGCTCCTTTGAATGAGCAGAGAACACATCTTTGCCCTCTCAAAGGGAGGAAAGTTTCTCATGCTCTCCCATGGTCTGAGCCACAGTGCTCACACGTACTGTTTCTCTCAACGTGCATTCCGGTGCAGTCCTCCAGTCTGCGCAGCCAGTACCCACTGCCTATAGTTTGCCACAGGAGATTCACTATTTGTGCCAATTCTCTGGCAGTGTTCCATTGCCTTTGCTGATTAGCAATGTGGGTAGCAGTCACACCACTTTAAGCTCACCTCCTTTTTCATGAGTCATTAATGCTTTTTGTCCTGAAGATGGGTCTCACTTTCTCAGCTGAAAGATGGATGCCGCAAGCATCACCAGATAGTGGAAAGCAGATCTGATCTCAGAATTCTGTCTGGAAGATGAGGTGAAAAGGCTGAGAACCTAAACAGTGATCTGAAGCATTTCCAAGGATATAATAAAAACCAGGAGAAAGCAAATGCACAAAATTGTGCAAGTACTTGACACCCTCCCTTTTCCTCTTTTCCAGTATTGAAAGTCTGCTCATTTTCTGCATGAGGTGGTATATTTATTGCTAACTATCTGTCAGACTGCAGCATAAAAATATCAGCCATAATTACATTCATGCTACCAGCCTTGACATTAAAGTTAATCTGAAAAACACTCATTTTCCTATGCTACCTTATGTAACCAGAACTTAGATGCAGCGATGGTTCACTGTCAGGCTTTGTTCTACTGTGTTTCAGTGCAGTGTAACCTGACAGCTATGAAAATGTTGGCTTGCCCTTTGTCTTACAAAGAGAAATATTAGAAGAGCCTGACATTTGTCAAATGAAACTCTTATCAGTATGACCTATTTTTAGGTACCCTTTTAAACCTTATGATAAGTACCTGAAAACTAAGGATCATTCTGTTTCGAGAGAGAGCATTTAGGAATGGATTATTCGAAAAGACAGACACAGGGCCAGAGAGATTCTGACAGTATGCTGTAATAAGCTGTAAGCTTAAAGGTCTGCAAAACAGTTTAGTTTTAGGAAGGGTTATAGAAAACCAAAAGGCCGCTGCGTAGGAGGTTGTAGACTGACAGCTGTGCTACTGCAGAAAATCTTGCCCAACAACTCAGTTTACATGAGCTTCTTGCTGAAATGAAATTCATCTTCAATAGAAATCATTCATTTTTTTAAATATACAACTATGCCTGCAGATAGACAGCTCCTAGATTTTGTGAAGCTTTGGACAAGGCACACATCCAGCAGAGTGTTTCATAGATAGCTGTGAATGGGAGGGTCATGTCAGTTATTATAGGAATTCTATTATAAGCCTATTATAAAGACATATAGAACAGTTAGGCAAGTGCCATACTGGGGAATAAGTAGGGTTGAATGTACGGTACTGTCCCTTTTTGTTACCTGTGATCGTGACACCTTGTAGATAGGATGGAGAGAAGAATGTGGGTTTCTTTTGTCAAAAATAATCAGTTGCAGGGAGCAACTTACTAGAAGAAGCTTCAGGTTTAGCACTAGTACCAATACTCAAAAGTTAGATAACTGTATGCACACTTGGGGAAGTTATTGGTGTAGCAGAGTAGAAGCCTCTACACTTTTTCTTCAGCATTTGATAGCTTCATGACAGCCATATGAAGTAGGAGGCACGTTGCAAAGCAGAGGATTCTCTGTCTGAGCTTGGGGTCTCATCTGCAGCTGCAGAAAGTGCAATTTTATCTCCTCTATTATTCAGAGATCCCAGAATATATTAAATTGTGATCAGAGGTCAGTGGTCAGTGTCGTGGTTTAAGCGACAGGTGCTTTTTTCAGGGGTAGATCAAAGGTAACAAGCCCATCATGAAATTGCTCAGATATTTAGGCAGGATTCAACTCTGATATTGAGGCTGATAAAATAGTTTCCTAAAGAGGAATAAAGTCATAGGGGATTTGGTGGAATTTTGGAGAAAATGTATAGGAAGGTGACAGATGGAGACATTAGGCTTCATCTGGCTAAGGATTGCCTAAATGTAGGGTTAAAGTTGGTGTTAAGGTAAAGACAGAGGCAAAGCTTGTGCTGGGTGGGAGTAAGAAGGACCCTCAAAAGAAGTTTGAAGGTTGCCAGAAAGAATTCTTCCCAGAGGAGTTTGTCATCTGGGCCTCCAATGCAGACCTGTGGTAAAGGCCCAGCCCACAGCTTAGTGTTAGAGTTAGGGTTAGGAGACAGGCAAAGCCTAGAGCCCCCACTGAAATGCAGTTGGAAAGGAAGGTGCAGACTGCAGATCTTGCAGAATGCCCCTTCTCCTAGGAGTTGCCCAGCTTCACTATGCTCACCCTGGAAGCATCAATCATTCTTTCCTCTCTTTCTTCACTCTTCTTGGAGCCAGTCTTACTCATCCTCAGTGTGTCCTGGGCTGCCAGAGTGCAGGGTATAGGGTGGTGGCTGCTGATGCTCCCTAAAGCAGTTCACAACCCCACTGTTGTCCCCTGGATACTCCAATCCATCCTTTTGCAAAGAGCAATAAAAATGGAGAGCACCAGGGAGGAATAAGGCTAGAACATCCCATCTTTCTCTCTGCTATTAGACAGATTCTACTTGTCTAATTTGTCTATTCCCTGAGACAGCTCCCTTACAGTTAACAGTTCAGAATGAAAAGTAAAATGCAGAAATAGCTGAGGTTGTTTTAAACCAGACATAGGAAGAAGTCTCACCATGGAAGTAAGGAGTCCCTGTGGGCTAATTTTTTCTGTGCCTCAAATACCTGCTTTATCTGAAAGAATACAGTATTTAAATGAACATTTTTGTATATGTATTCACTTCTGTTTTTTCAAGCAGTGACCCATATTTAGTTGTGATAATACTTACCCCAGGTCTGTTTGCAATCTTAATTTAAAACACAATTTATCAGGTGATTATGTCAGCTGAAAGTTCAAATTCACATTTGATCACAATTAATTCATGAAGTAGGTGCATCGCCTCCTCTAGCTCTGATACGATATGGTTTATGCCATCAATATATATCTGAGATTAATGAGTCATATTGCAAAGTATAGAAGAGTCATTTGTCACCTAAGCTGGCACTACAATCAGTTGGAATACCAACCAAGAGCACTTTCAGCATACGGAGGCTTTATTAAAGTGATTACCAAAGTATGGCCTGAGGCTACAGAGCTCTAAATAATTTTTTTAGTTCAGCCAGGTAATCTATTTAGGTTCCTGTATGGATGCTGAGGGTACTTACTTATTCCACTACAGACAAGTTGGATGCAATAATATAGAAACCTGTGCCCATAAATGTGTCACAGTTGAAACAATTTTTTGCTCTTTTAACATAAAATACTACGTTTATAACAACTCTGGATTTATTGTTGTCAGTCTTCCAGAAATGTGGCTACTTAAAATTGCAAGAGAAGATTGCTTCAGACAGTTTTAAATAGCTATCAGGTTGACTAAACAGTAAACGTTATTCCTGAAAATGTTAGTGCTGATGACACAGGTTAACCAGGGTGCTTGATTTTTGTTCATTCTATATATGGAAGAATTCCTTTAGGTGGGCCAGCTGGTTATATTTGGCTTACTGTGCAGGTGGGTAAGGCTGAAGAAGAACAGGGAGTCCTGTCCCTAAACAGTATTTACTTTGCCATCTCTTATTTGGAGATATGTCATCGAGACATTTCCTCCTTCTGTTTTGAGACATTATTACTGATAGGACTGCTGGATTCTCAGAGAGGAGGATCTGATTTTAAATGACAATGATATGGTGGTAGTGATATTGCAAAACTCCACAAGTATCTCAAAAGAAGTCTAGCTCAGAAGTTGTCTCAATCTGTCTGTTGGACTATTTCCCATTTAAAAGTAAAAGAATGCTACACTGGGAACTTTTAAAAAGCAGGGCTATTTCTATAAGGACTGTTAATTAATAGAAAACATAAACATATTATTAATTAGGTTTCTTCCCAGTACCAGAATAACTCTGAAGTGGAATCTGAATCTCCTGTTCCAAGCGATAATGCTTTAGCTATCTGGACCTTCTCAGTTTCTAAGATTGTAGTTCAGGGAGTTTTGGTCTCATTCACAATAATGCCTTGCTTTCTAACAATGGTTTGGTCTTCTTTTCTGCAGAGTAGATGAATTACATTGTTAGTATTTTAAGACAGGGTTGTTGGACTGGATTCTAGATTAATTTCACTGAAGCAAGAACAGAGTATGAAGATCAAAATTAACAGAAATAGCCTAAGTGGTTGGATAGTCATTTTGACTGCCAGGTTGAAAACAACACCACTAATCACAAGAAATCATAAAGATGAGCTGCTATTTTTCTCCTTTTTATGCACTAGCTTTGTAATTCCTCCAGGAAAGAGCTATGGAGTTTAAAATGACAAATGGACAGAACCAGAGTGCAATTTTGTTAAAAGACAGTATAGTCAGCAGCACAAAGCTCTGACTATCTTGCAAGAGAGATTGACTGTGCATTGCCTGAAGAAAGAATGCCGTACACTTTATCACTGGCAGCAGTTTCTATTGCTTCTAAATGTTCCTGACTATCTTTCCAGGCTCAAACAGAGCTACCTCAGGTCTGTCTGACCAGATAACGGAGTACTATGATATGTGAACCATTACTGATTTATGAACCATTTCAAATTAGGAAGGCCCAGTCTGTCGGAGAGTGCTGCTGCTAACCTTGGTAGTAGAACAAGTTGCCAGTGCTAGTAGTGGTTTTGTTCAGCCAAAAAAAGCAACTGGGAAGTCCTGAACTACAGCGTAGTCTGAGATGAGAGGAATGAGCACTGCACAGTACTTTATGACGTTCAGAAGTTTTCATTAATAGTATGTTGCATTTTGATATCTGGTTTTGGACCACGTTATGACATGGGTTAGTTAAATTGCTTTTATGTGTCACTTACATCACATTCTGCCCTGAGGCTGACTCATACGTATGTCAGTCAACTCTACAGCCTACATGCAATTAAACTACATGTGCATGTACTACAGATTCACATAGTCTAATCAGCCTTTAGAGAATCCATTCTGTATAACTTGTTCCAGTGCTAATCTGTCATTATGGTCAGAAGTTTATCTAACATCCTGTACCACATTTATTAAATACTAATCTATTTGGATCATAGCCAGTTCTGGTGGAAATATGAGCAGCCAATCATCTTTAAAACAGCTTTATGCATATTGGAACACTTACACCCTATGCAGCCACAGGTTACTACTTAGTTTCAGCAAAAATCCCTACTTCAGGTGTTCTTACCCATGACTAGCCACTCCTACCTGGCAGTTCAGTGATGGTATACTGTTTGTATGGTTGTTTTGTGAACCAGAGTAGGAGCTGATAGAACTGTAACCCCCGCCCTCCCAAAAAAAACAAACCCAAAAAACAAACCCAAAACCTCTCACAAAAAATTAAACCAATAGGGAAGGTACAGGTGAGAGGAAACAAAGGACTGGACCTGAGAAAGCTAGCACTTCTGCTAAGAAAAGGCATGTAGAAAAAGACTAAATATATTTTCTGGACCAATTTGGTTTCCCAGGCTTTCCTCATTCTTTTCTCTGGATATAATTTTTTACAGCTCTCATAATGTGGGAAGCTCAAATGACGACACAGTTCTCTAGACATGGATCCACAAATGATGCACAGAGCAGTTTACCTCCTGTTTCTTAAGTGTCATGTGCCAGTTAATACATTCAAGAATAACTTAATTATTGTAATGCCCCAGCTGGTTGACTTAGTGCTAAGTTTGTAACATGTAGATTCTTGTCCAATTTCCTGTCTACTCTTCCATTTTTCACTTACTGCTTAGGCATCTATCTCTCTTAAGCAAACATTCTGACCTTTATTTAATTTAATTTTATTGAATACTTTTCAGGAATTCCTCAATTTGCCTAAGTTTAATTGTAACCTTCTTTTCCAGAGTGTTCACAATCCACCCAAACTGGTGTCATATGCAACTTAGTATTGATGCTGGGTGAGGAGTTTTAATTCAGTCTTTTCCCCTAGTTTTCTTCAGAAGTGAAGCACTAGCAGGACTGATGTGATTCTGTGGAACATTTCTGTTCTGACAGGGAACTGATGGCTCCATTGAAAATTCCCCAACCAGTTTGCTATGAGTCACATACCTCCAAATGCAGAGCTCTGGCAGAAGACAATGATGCCTCTTCCCCACTCCCTTGGATGCGCGCAGTTTACTGCCGCTCTGTGAGCTTATTGGTTGGATTTAAAAATCTGTAATTATCTCCACCAAGAATAGTATTAACTTTAGAAAACCTCCTTCAGCCTATCCTTTGTCTGCTGCCAGCTGCTATAGATCTGTCTGTCCCACTGAATTAAATTAGCACATCCAAAAGCAATATCTCTGAAGTGACTGACAAAAATTCTGCCGTTGCTCATAAGGGAAATAGAAAAAGGGCTAACAGCAGCCTTCAGTGACTGTATTTGCAAGACATGGAAACTGTACCAATCCTCAGCTGTTATATACTGTTATAACTTATTGAATATAAACATAATTGAGCTAAGCTAATGTTAAATCAGTTGAGAGCCTGGCTTGGAACAATTAAATACATCAAGCCTAAAGTAATTGGTCCACCACAAAACATTAACATAATGGTTTACTTTTACCATGCACTGCTCAAATGCACTAAACAACTGTAATTGTATTCTTATTTAACCCTCATATCTCTGCCATCTACATGACTCTTCTGTCAGACACTGTTAGGCAATAAAGGCAGCTGGGTTCAATTTCTGAGGCTGCTTGCAAAAAGTCCAACAGGAAAACAACCACTTTAAAATTTTAGTTGACACCAGTTTTAGCATCCACCTCCAGTCTTGGCAAACTATTACACTGCCTGAATCATGGTGTGTTAGCAGTACATTTGCAATTACAAGCAAAGATTTTAAACAGCGGGATTAAATCAAGGATAAATTTTATTGTGCAGAAAACAGTAAAATGTTAGCTTTAGAAACTTGAGATGAAGAGGCATGATTGCTTAGGATTCACTGTCAGTAGTGCTGGATCATCAGAGAAGGTAGCTGTGCTTTGCTAGACAATTATAAGGTGAGTTAATTGTCCTTGTAGTGTGAGGTGGAGGGCTGAGCAGACCATCTTCTCACCCTAAGGCTCTGCTGCCTATTACAATGCTGTTTCATTTTTGAATGGGAAATAAAGTGGCTTTGATTCCAGGTTGCTGACATCCAAGACTCTCATAGACCCCCTTCTGCAGTCCAGACCGCTAGAACATTGTTCCTGGGCTTCCCTGTAGTGACGCAGCTGGGATTCTTGCAGCACTCTTGCAGTTGTACGCCTCGCTAAATGTGTGTGGCTCTCAGGAAAACCACCAGGTGGACCCTGAGTTGAAAAGCCATAGCCTAAAGGGATACTGGCGACCATGCCTTTGTGATGCCTGTTGTAACGCTTCAACTCCTCTGAAGCTCCCTCTGAACCTCTGCCCACTGCCTCAGCATACCTCACCTTCCCTCCCCTCCCCAACTGAAGCACTGACTCCATGCACTGTGGGCTTATTTTTTTCTTTGTCTATATCTTTGTTCATGCAGATACAAAAGACATAGTCATTCAGCTTTAGAAAAAGGAGGGTTTAATTTATTCTTTTTGTACATTGTCTCATATTGAATCATAACTGATGGGTAAATGAGGCCCAGCCTCTGCCATGAAAATCTCTTGATCCCCAAATATATGCCTCCTCAAAGGGTTCCTGTGTGCAGTTCCCAAAGCTCTGAGGATCTTAAGGTTTTATAGCAAAAATAATTTAATTTTCCTAGAGGGTTAGCCTTGGAAAACAACCAGCTGCTTGACATGTGAAGGTTGACTTAAGTGGATCTAACCAGGGATTCCACAGATGTAGAAGAGACATGAAGAAGGGTTAGGAAATTGATAGCAAGCTATCTGTTTTGGATGCCGCAACCACAAAAGAATGTGCGTGCAACCCTCAGGGAAAGGAGAAGCAAGAGCTTCTTTGGGCCTAGAGCAAACTGCAGGGTTACAGTGGGGATGACATAAGAAGGACATGGACCTATTGGAGTGAGTCCAGAAGAGGGCCATGAAGATGATCAGAGGGCTGGAGCACATCTTACATGGAGACAGGCTGGGAGAGCTGGGATTGTTCAGCCTGGAGAAGAGAAGGCTCCGGGGAGACATAAGAACAGATTTTCCGTAACTGAAGGAGGCCTACAAGAAATCTGGAGAGGGACTTTTTACAAGGGCGTGTAGTGATAGGACATGGGAAATGGCTTTAAACTCACAGAGGGGAGATCTTAGGAAGAAATTCTTTATTGTAAGGTTGGTGAGACACTAGCACTGGTTGCCCAGAAAAGCTGTGGCTGACCCATCCCTGGCAGTGTTCAAGGCCAGGTTGGACAGGGCTTGGAGCAACCTGGTCTAGTGGGAGGTGTCTCTGCCCATGGCAGGGGGATTGGAACTGGATGATCTTTAAGGTCCCTTCCAAACCAAACCATTCTATTATGTCTGAGCAAAGAAACTGCTGGCTGCTATTTATTTTTAGTTTATTCAGAGAAACAGGACTGAGCAAAGACTGTGTGCAAATAAGATGACTTATACAGAGAATATATTTGTCTCTTCTCAACAGCTTCCTATTCCAAGAGATCCTGAATTTTGGCTAGAGGGACTAATATTACGAGTTGCATTTATTTAAGCATTATTAGCTTGTGTAAGTACACCAACAGTTGTTTTTAGGGGGTTAGGTGGGTGTTTAATATTGCATGTTCAATTTCCAGCTCATTTCAGATGCACGGCTTTTTTGTTATAGGATTTGATGAGAATAAAATACAACATCAAATTTTCATGTAACAGGAAATTTTAAGTTTGAGAAAAGAGATGAATCCCTTCTAAGCTGATATTTCATTGCAGATGAGCAGAAGCAGAAGATTTAGAAAACAAAGAGCTGTATCATGTCCCATTTTCAATATCCTTTCTCATGTGCTGCAAGTAAGCATTATAGATACTAAAAGAAACATAACAAGATTCATTTGTGTGATAGTACAAACCTGTTTAGATCCTACCTGGCTAGTTTGTTCTCTTTTCTTCCTGTTGGTATACCT
>NW_009941460.1:2995-20693 GCF_000696875.1 Nestor notabilis | reverse complement strand
TGCTCCAAATATGTTATTTTAATTGCTGTGGAAAGAACTAGTGAGAGCAATCATCTCTCCTACCTCATGTGGTCTTAGTCACCTGCAATAGTCTCTCCAGCTTGTATTGTTAATGGAATCTCACTGTTAGAAAAATTGACTGGAATAGAAATTTTCAAAAAGCTCTCAGAAGGCAAGTTTTAACTCCAGTGCTTTGTTAGTGTGGTGTGGAATTCCTTGAAAGCAAAAAGAAAGGGGCCAAAGGACAGCATGGAGAGCACATGAAATCTCCTGGCAGAGTAGGCAGGGAATGAGAGCTGTGCTTCTGGCACCGACTGGCAGCAGAAGGGTTTGTCAGTCAGTCCTGTCCTGTATGAAATCCAGTAACCTGCTGGGTTAGACTGCTTAATATTTATGCAGTTGATTTATACATATTGTTCCTTCGACAGTTTGCAGGTTTGAAAATACAGTGAGTGCAGATCACTCTTCAAATTTTTTGTGTTGTTTCAGAGTAAATTTCTGGAATTACACTTTCCATATTCTAAGAGTTTTCTGGAATGTAATAGTATATTTATTTGTTTCTCGTATCTCCTAATGGTGAAAAGCCCAGTTTTGCTCAGACTGCCAAGGATTGTAGAAAGAAGCAATATATTTTATTAGATTGTTTCATCTACCTGAAAAAAAATATGCATGTTTTCAGGCATGAGATTTCTTCTTCAGGCCAAAGTACATATGTATATATACAGATATGGATATGGGTAGGTTTAGTTCCTTATAAGATTCTCAGTTTACTGACAGGTGACCTTCTCCTGTTTGTGCGCTTGAAACGTGTACATATTTTAAAAAAGATGTTCCACTGCATCTCTGCTTCATGCTTTGCTGAAGGAATTGGTCTGAATTTCTTCATAAGCAATCTCTACAGAGTTGGTCATTTAATTGCCCAGAAGGTAGGCTGGATGGCTTTATGATTACTGAAGGAAAAAAAAATGTCTCTGGTAAATGAATCAATGTGTGCCTGACTAGAAATCCTTCAGTGGAACAGATGTTCTTCAGAAATTATTATTTGAGGAAATCAATTTGTTTTATCCCCAATAATATTAATTTCATTGGCATTTCATGCATAAGGAACCATGTTTCCTAGTATTTCTTACGACAAGTGATTTAAAAACTGTTTTAAAATAATATATTGAAGTAATATTTTTCAGGTTTTAAGATTTTTTTTTTATATTTCATTACCTTGCCACTTGTACATAATATGCCATTTAACAGTGCTGTAGCTGAAACATTTCATTTCTGATTTGCATTAAAAATGTTAAAGACATAGTTAAACTTACTCTACAGACTGAAAACACTGTAATATTTTGATATGACATCACAGTAAGCACAACTATTTGTCATGTAATACAAACCTAAAAGAAGCAATCAGAAAAACATCAAAAGTAAAATACCAATTTTACATCTAACGTATTCTTTTTTTTTCCACTAAGCACATATTGAAATAATTTAAAACTTGCGATTCATGACAAAGAAAAGTTTTGATAAAATATTTTGTTCTTAAAATAAAAAAAATAATGTGCCAACAATTTCTGTAATAGAAGCATTTATACTTTTGTTCTATCTATGGTTAACAACACTGATGGTTTTGGAAAAGTTGCCCAGATTAAAAAAAAAATCATCAGAATGAATACATTTGCTTGTTAAAAATCAATACATCGAGTAAAAAATACAGATTTCATATATCTTAGATAAAGTTAAAAACAGCACTTTGTCTGTCTGTTGCAAATTTTTCATTACCAAAGCCTTGTTTTTTCTTCTTACCTCATTTTTTTTTGGCTGGCACTGGAAAACTAGTGTCTTCTATAGTTGAAGGCTTACCCTGATGTGAAGAAGAGTGCTCAGGTGCAAAGCACTGGGGATCAAAGAAGGAGTGCTGCTAGCATACAGCTCACAGCTCTTAGGAAAATTTCTGTTTATTTTAGCTGGACACTAGGGAAAACAATCCTGTTGATAAGGTCCTGACCAACTCTTGTTAAGATAGTGTAACATTTCTATTGCTTCCTTTTAATCCCACATTTTGTAGGAAAATTTTCAAATTTATAGAGACTAAAATTCTTAAGTCTAAAAATACAAATGAGATTTAACATTTCTTCTTGTCTGTACAGTTTTTTGCCAGCATAATGGTGACAGTGGTGTTTATTGTCTTTACCACAGTTTGAAAAGGCAGACTGAGTGCACAAGTCAAGGGATTTCCTATGGGACTGTATTGGATTTGTGTGCCAAGGGTTTGGTAGCAGCATGGCTATGGGGATAGCTTCTGTGAGAAGCTGCTGAAAGCTTCCCCAATGTCCAACACATCCAGTGCCAGACAGCTCCAAGATGGACCCACTGCTGGCCAAGTCTTGAGCCCATCAGTGACGGTGGTTAGCGCCTCTGGGGTAGCATAGTTAAGAAGAGGTAAAAGCTTCTGCAGAATAGCAATTGCAGCCAGAAAGAAGAATGAGATGATGTGAAAGCAACAGCTCTGCAGACCCCCAGGTCAGTGAGTCAGGAGGGGAGGAGGTGCTCCAGGAGATGGAGCAGAGGTTACCCTGCAGCCCATGGTGCAGACCATGGTGAGGCAGGCTGTGCCCCTGCAGCCCATGGAGGTCCATGGTGGAGCAGATCTCCACCTGCAGCTCATGGAGGACCCCACACCAGAGCAAGGGGATCCTCTTTCCCATGTGACCCTGTGGGAAGCCCATGCTGGAGCAGGCTCCTGTCAGGAGCTGTGGCCGCATGGAGAGAGGAGCCCATGTTGGAGCAGGTTTGCTGCAGGACTTGTGACCCTGTGGGGGACCCACACTGGAACAGCCTGTTCCTGAAGTATGCACCCCATGGAAGGGACCCACACTGGAGATTTGGGTTTATTTCTCATTATCCTACTCTGATTGAGTTGGTCATAAGTTAAACTGATTTCCCCAAGTGGAGTCTTTTGCCTGTGATGGTAACTGGTGAGTGATGTCCCCCTGTCATTATCTCAACCCATGAGCCTTTTGTTATATTTTCTATCTCCTGTTCAGATGAGGAGGGGAGTGATAGAGCAGCTTTGGTGGGCGCCTGGCATCCAGCCAGGGTTAACCCACCAGAGGGATATCAAAGGATTCCCATTTGTCATAAAGCTTCTTTTAATGTAATGAAGTAGCTGAATGAAGAAATTTGGGTCTTCATTTCCAGAAAAACATGAAGATCAGCCACAGGCCCTGTTTTCAGTGTTGTGCACTTACATGACCCAGAAGAAATCAGATGTGATACTGATCAAAAACAGCAAAGCAGGTGGTAGGAATCCCAACCAAGATCTTGCAGGAGCTGCTGAAGAAGGATCAGGCCACCCTGGGAAATAGAGATGTTGTGTTCCTCAGACTTCTTCCATGTTGTCCCGGGTCTACCCTTACAGGGAAAGTCATTTTTAGCAAAAAATCTGAGTGTGTGGGCAAAACAATTGTCCATTTCTGAACCTAACTTCAACCATGTGGGATACTTATTGCTCTGGGTTCATGTCCCACTTCAACATAAATGTGGAAAGACAGATAGGAAGAAGAAACCAACAGTGGGGTAGGGAAGAGGCTTGAAGGAGAGGGAAATTCTAATTAAAATAAAAAGAATGCAATATAAACTGGTATGTTATCTGCAGGCCACCCATTTGTGCCAGCCAATTTTTTAACGAATAACACATGCTTCCCTTTAGCAAGTAGGAAAACATGTCTTTATTTTTAATTGAATTATACTCAGAGGATGTAAGGAAAAAGAGAAGTGGGGGAGGAACATAGCTTTAGGTTAGGGGAAATATGTTCAGAAATTGAGCTTTATATATTACCCCACATGCTCTGAAACAGTCTGAGGCATTTGGAAAACTTCAAATGCTACTACTTTCTCACATCTGTATCATAAACAGTTACTAAACACCTTATTGCCCCTAATATTACATGGTCATAGGCAACCGCCTGTGTTCTCTGTATGAAAGCATCAGCTCTGTCTACACATGCAACCGTTACTCTGTGTTGGATCTGGGCTGTAAAAAAAGACGTGGGAATCCACACTTGTGGATCAAGGCTTTGCAAACCCATTAAGTCACTCCCAGTGGCCTGTGGTGTGGACTAACAGGCTGTCACCCCTTATAGTGGCTGAAATGAGAACTGCTGACTTTTAAATAATTTTAATTGAATATTGCTTACTTGCAATTGCTTATTACATATTGCTCTTGTTTCTGTGGCATTTCTTTCCAGAGGCAAATTTGGGATTTGATGTAGAATGAAAGCATACATCTCATTCCCATTACAATTTTTTCCCGTCTTATTTCATGTGTCTTTTCGTCACTGCTATTGCTCCTGATGGTGAATAATTTTTAAAATGGTGAATCATTTTTAAAACGGTGAATGTTTCCCAATATCAGAACAAAACTAAGATAAAAGCTTCAAAATTTTTTTTCAAAATTTCATGAGGAAATCCTTTTTCTCCTGTGACTAAACTCTAACACAGAAATGCCATCATCATTGAAGAGATGTTTTTCAATCTACATTATTTTTTGTTAATGATTCTGTAGAGGGCACCACTAATATACCAAGAAACTCTGGTAGGAGAATAAAAAACCAACTGACTTGTAAAAAAAACCCAAACAAACCCAAGCCACCATGCCCTGTCATTTGAACCAACTGATAGCTACATAGAGAAAATAAACCTAGGGATACACAGAAGTATGCAGAATAATATAAGCTAATATTTTAAATAGTTCTGAAATTCATTTTAGTGTGACAGATATCACATTTTTGGTTGCAATTGGAGAAAGGAGGTTAGCTGGATAGGAAACAATTAAGCAAATAGGAAGAGTCACTGAAAGAAAGGAAGCAGAACCAGCAGAGTGGGATGAGAGTCAGGGAGCCAGATGTGGCTATGGCTGGCATGAGTATCTTGAGGCAGAAGCAGCAAGTAGCCAGCTGGCACAGGGAGAGGAGTATCCAAAAAAACCTACACAGTACAATCAAAGCTTTACCTTCAAGGTTTCTGTCTCTGCTGTTGTGCTGTTGTACTGTTGCTTTTGTCAAACACTTCATCACGATCCACGTGTTAATAACAAATGTAACTTTTCTGTATTTGCTAAGTTTAAAAAAAAAAAAAAAAGGTTTGCATTATTAGCTGCATTTATTTATGAGGTGTGAGCTTTCTTAATGGACAGGGGGAGATGGGACTATTCCAACATTCAGCCAATACAGAATCTCCTACCTCATAATAATAGTAATTATTATGTAAAAACTGATTTTAAGGCCTGGTTTTAGTTGTATTGTGACATAATAGCTGTATAAATCATGGAGAAAGTGAAATGGCAAAGCTACTTCCTTGCTATATAAACTATTTCAAATTTTTTGGTTTCATGCCATATATTGTTTGCAATCAAAACCTACTCATTTTTGTACATTCCAGTAATCTGTGACAGATGCATTCAGTGTATTTTACAAAGTTCAACAGACACATAAAATATCTGACAGAATATATAAAATGTATTTTTTCACCTGGAAAGGATATAAAATGGATTTTTAATTTAATTTCTAGTAATTAAAAAAGAAAAATGTAGATATTGTAAGCATAAGATATTTCACTTTGCAGAATGTCTCTAATTCTACTTTAACTTATATCTAAGCAGTCAATAATTTAATATGTGGTGACTGATTTAATTTATATTGATGATAATTGAATTGCAAGAAATCCCTGCAAATATGTACATACATATTTTTTTTTTTTTTTTTTAAATGGGTATGTGGTTCCTTTTCTTTAAGACTGGAATTTTCATTGTGGCATAACAATAACAGTCATAAAAGTTCAATTGTTATGGTTATGGTATAGTTTAGCTTTGAGAAGTATAAACAGCATAGTGATGAATGGAGCAAAAGGGTCTGAAGAGAATAGATGGGCATCTTTTAATCTTTTGACACTGTGCTGCTGCTGAAAACTCCAGCACTGACAACTGCTGCCAATGGGCACTTTCCTTGCCTCTGCATACCTTGCTCTTTTCATGATTCTTAGACTTTCTACTTGTTACACATTTAAAGAGCCCAAATTTACATCTACTAGTTCTCTAATTCAACTCAGTATCAAAACTCCTATTGTTTTCAGTGGTTCAGAAATTTCTTAAAGCTTTATTATGCAACTATCTGATTTCAGCTTTCAGAGGTTCATGTGAATCATTTTAACAACAGGCTTGAGTGGGTTTACAGCCCATCATTTTGATTTGAATAAACCTCAAAGCCCAATGGGAATTTAATTTCAAATCTTAAGAACTGGATCAAGACTATGCATAATCCGTTGTAAACTATATGTCAACCTACTTTCCCTGCAAACTTCTCCTAGTATTGTGAGGGGATTTGGAAAGCTCAGCAAACCTTGAGAAGAATCCAGTTTCTTGGCTTGTGACCAAACCTCAAACCTTAGAAACTGATTTTCTTTTCCTTGCAAAGTTTTTACAGAGTTCTCATTGCCCTGCAGTTGTGTTCAAGTCAATTCTTTGCTTTTCTATGCAAGTCTGCTGTGCTGTTTTTGAAGTGAGAAATACCCTTCCTGCAGTTAGCAGAAAACTACCTCCTTCATCCTTAAATATTTTTCCCTATACCGGTCTCCATAAAAAAATCTACAAACTATGAGGATAAATTTTTAAATGTCTGATGTGTAAAACATCACTATAAAGTTGGGTTCTTTTCAATTTTTTATCTTAACTTTATGTCTTCTTATATCACTTCTTCTGACAACTAAAAGTGCCTTCAAGGTAGACTATCTTTTTGTTTGTGTAGTCCAAAACACAGCTGGACCACGATCCTGTGTGGGGCCTCTGAGCACCTCTGTAATGTAAACAAATGGTAATAATAATGACGATAATAATAGTAGCAGCAGCCTCTTGTTCAATTTGAGATATAGCTATGAAATAAACCTTTCATGAACAAAATTTCTTGGTGCCAGACAAGTTTTTATTGGTCGGGAGTCCCCTCTGTAACAGCTCACAATTGTTCAAGCAATTCCTCATGCCAGCCACCCCACTTTGGGGTTGTAAATTCTCCTCTTTGAACCTCATAAATCCATTGACCTCTATAACTTGGCACTTTGCATCAGAATAAACGACCCACCTGCTAATGAATTTATTGAAACAAAGCATATGTTTTGCTGACATGACCCCACATTTTTCCACATGCTGGCTTTTGGAAATCTTTAGGGAAAGTCATCTGCTTAAAAAAGTGGTTTTCTAAACTAATTCCTTGGCTTTATTTAAACATTTAAAAATATATGTTGAAATGCTGTATGAAATAGTGCCAAAAAAGTGAATAATAGTGGATATTATTTTTAAATGTTCATCTGTAACTACATCTCTCTAAACTTAAAATTTATGTTTTGTGAGAGTTTTTTTAGGGAGGAATGCATTATATTTTAAAAAGGAATTAATGATCTTCAGTAAAAGTAGAAATGGCTGGCAACTCTGCTTTGTGTGTAGTAATAAAAATGGTTTATTGGAGTAACATAGTTAAACGCAGAAGCCAAATTATACTCAGGCTCAACTTCATATCTTGTGTGACTCTGGGGGCACCATTTGCTGACCTGATTTCCTCCGCTTCTCCAGTCCCAATTCCTTTTCTGCCTGAAAGCAAAGCTTAGATGAACTAAAGTAAATATCTTTTCTTTCATTTAGCTGTATTTATTTTCCATTGGCTCCTTTCAAGCAATACCATTAATGTCCCCAGAGCTCTCAAACCCATTTATTTCCTATCTACTACCTGCCAACCCAAAGCAGAAGCTAATTCACCCCAGAAGGTTTAACTCCCATCAGCTGCAGTATCAGGGGCACATCAGTGCCACTGTGTGTAGGTGAGAATCAATAGGCTCAGAAAGTATAGAAAGGACATGACACGAGGAAAACAGGATTTGGAGGCTGATCGTGAAGCATCCAGAGGGACCTGGTATGTGGAGTTGGCAGGGGAACTTGTTTTGGAATAGAAAGGGATATTCCACAAGGAAAAGGGGAAACTCAAGCCTATTGTAAAAAATGAGCTTCAGCTTGGTAGTTTTCTCTTTTGACTTACAGTACTATTAAAAAGTAGAATGCATAGTCAGGTTAGAGAAAGATTTTCAAGGTTCTGAAGGACTGAAATCCTAATTTTCAAAGCATGCCTTAACATTTTGAAGCTTCTTTTTCTCAGTCTCTTTCATGGAAACTCAATCCGTATGTACAGGCAATTAATTTTCTGGACTCTAGACTGAACACCCACTGAACGTCAAAGGTGACAGGAACTAGTCAGAAAGATCCAAATCCAAATAGGTTATTCATGAAAGTGTAAAACCGTCCCCAAAGGAATAATTACCCAAGACACTTGCCATAATTCTGAGCGGTTATGTAAGAGTAGGATTTTTGTCTGGAATTTTTGTGTTGTGATCCCAGATTAAGTTTCTTGGCAAAGTTTTGAGGTACAGTTTATATTTCCACAGTCTCAAGTTCAGCTTCTAGCTTTTACTAGTTCTAATCTTGTTGCTAGAGCATTGTCATTAAAAACTGTCCCTATACTTCCATAATACTCATTTAAGAGGACTCATGACCATCTGATCTGCGTGTATGGCACTAATTTTTACCTATTCCAAAGCCATTGATTTTACAAAAGCTAATGAATTTCCGCGGTGGAGAAAATAAGCTGTATATTACAGACACAGAAGAAGATAGTTCATGCTGCTGTTCATTTCTGAACTGTTACTTATGCAGGAAACTGAATATGTACAACAGACATAGGGGATCCCAACAGACAAACCATACTTTGCAACTTGCATTGTGTTTGGAAACCTTGGATTCAGAAAAAGAATCCTTCCCAATCCAAAATCAAGAAGTCAGCATGGCCCTTGAAATCAGTGTGGCACAAGAACAAGGCACACACCAGCTTGGCATCTAAGAAACAGAGTTCTCTGTATTTTTTTTTTCTTTATATGGATTGATATAATTCGCCCTTAGTCCCCCTTCAACTGTGAAGATTTCTTAGGGGAAGGCAGAAAAAAGCACAGTTCCTTGAATGCAAGCCAGACATTGGTGTGTTCACAGAAAAAATTATTTCTAACAGTTTAAGGTGACTCTTTCAGACTAGAAAGATGACATTTGCAAATCCTGTGAATTCCAGGTACAATATTAGTAAACCCGTTCTCTCCAAGCCATGGAAAAGGGAACTAGTAGGAATATGTACATACTGTTGGATAGTGAGACAGATGGACAGCTCTGATCATCCAGCTTGATTTCTTAATCACACTGCAGTCCTTAGTCATCATTATCATTACATCATCGTGAGAAAGACTGAACAATCCCTGAAACTGTCAGATGTGTTTTCCTCCACATACTATGGTCCAACCAACATCTCAGATTTCTCTTCAGTTAGCTGAGCATCTGGGTCTCACAAACCTTACATGTATGTCTCCAGCGAAATTCTACCAAAATTCCATATTCTTACCATATGGACACTAGCATGAACTTATTCCACCTAAATTTAGACATTTAAGTCAGGCATTTAAGCTAGAAAAATAAATACCTTGGACACCTTATTGGCAATAGATGGGTGTACATTTCTTTACATGTGCCCATTTATCTTTATATATTTTGCAAGTTTTTTTAGGTGCTACATAATTGGAACAATGATTTGGAATCAAATGGGTCGAAGGGTAAAGCAGTGCAAAGGGTTGAATCCAGAACAAGAACTGGACAATGACAGTCAAGAGGAAGTCTTAGCAATAATTTTCTGGGGTATAAACTCACTTCCATCTATATGACCTTCCTTCTCTTACATTTACATACACTCCCTATGGAAAGACAGCTTGTATGCTCACAGTATGTACGTGCCAACCTGTTTGTCTGTGCTTCCTCATTCAGTCTCTCAATAAATTGTGAACCTAGCACTCAGTTTCTCTATCTATCTGACAAAAGGATTGAGATCTCAAACATTATTCAGTCCTTTTATGAAAGCAAGTGGGCAGACAGAGGAATGACTGTAGCAGTAACTTTTCACCTAAAAGATAGGTTACAACATGAACTTGCAACTTTTTTGATACCAGATGATCCATTCATGAAAGAAGTGTTATCAATAATCAGCTTGGTAATACTTCAGATAGATCTCAACCATTCATACATATCAAAGACAACCAGTCATGAGTGAACAGACTGAAATTAATTATGTACTCCTTATATTTAAAAAAGGACTACATGAAAATTTCACAACTAGATATCATTTTATTACTATAATCTTTGTGCAATTTTAGGATACCTATCCAAATGGTAAAAATACAAAAGTATTTTTCTAAATATTACCCAAATTGGCACAAAACCCCTTAAAAATTCAGTGAGAAGGGGAATTGTTTATGTTACTGAAAAGAGGTGGATCAGGAAATATTTTTATGACATTTCATTCACCAACCAGAAAGTGCTAGCAAGAATGTGTTTGGCAATGACTATTTTTTTCCATGAACATTTCACAAACCACCCACTCATGCACATACACAGATCTCCCCCTTAACATTTGGATTCCTTTTAACCAAAAACTGAAAAGCTTTTTGTCAAGTTTTTGATATTCCATTCTTACCAGTCAAAAAGCCACTCCTCTACTGAAAAAAAGATCTTCATGAAAGTGTTTTGACTAGCCAAAGTGTTGTCCATATGAAAATTGTATTCAAGCTTTAGAAAATTATGGAAAAGAGAGAAATATTCTTGATGTCAAACTCATGCTCCAAGTAGAGAGGACTAACAATGTGGCAACTTTAGGAAACTGATGCTGCTGCCTCTGTCTTCTGCTCTAACCTGGAAGACATCTACAATCATGACTGTGACCAGGGTGTGAGACTGACAAGTACTGGACCCTAAACTCATGTCAAACTGCGTGATGTTTGGGGTTTCCTTCTAACTGGGCAAGGGAGACAGGCAGCTGGTGAGGATTTGAACCTTTTTAAGTAACACTTCTAAGCTACTTTAAAACTGAAAGCTGCTTTGAATCCTTAAAGTAATTTGAACTATTGTGTGGCATTAAACCCTTTAAATGGTGTAAGAATTTAAACTGCTTTAAGAGTTTAACACAGGTAGGGGAAAAAAAAAAGGTAGATCCTAGGGCTTCAAAGGGGAAGCAGTGGGTGCAGAATACAAAGCAGTTCTTGAGAGAGTGTTACAGCATGGACACCTGAACTAGTGTCAGGATTTGGAATGAACGTTTTGGTCTGGCTTTGTGTAAAAACGATTACACTGATATCTGCTATTTTTGGAGGGGGTCTTCACAAGGTCCCTTTATTCCCATTCAAATTGTTGAAATTTGATGCAGGTGCTCCATTTGATGTGACCAATTACAGAAACTTGCCACATTCCTGAAGGAAGTGCCTAGCCGTTGCTACAGTCATTTCTCTGATATTGAATAGAGTTATTACTTACTTCAGCCTCCCTCAAGCAAAATTATATTTTCAACAACTAAGTGCCCTACTTTGCTGTTAGAAATTCAGTAACTAGACGAAAATCATGTGCTTCAGTCTGAATCTGGTAAGGATGAAGAGTATGCAGACTGGAAGAAGGAACCGCTTTGAGGAATTCAGGTTGCCAACCAACACCAGAGGGCTTCTTGGTGGAAAATGGGGAAGAATTCACTGAAGCTAATCAGTTTATCAAAACAAGAATTCAAACCCAGGATCTTACTCATTCCTGGGGAATATGCAAATCCAGTCTCTACTAGATACTCTTGCTCACCCACATTTGCAACATGAACAGTACAGACCATCTTCCAAATGCCTCCTGCCCAAACCAGGCTCCATGGGCAGCATCTTAATTCAGAGTGCTCTCATACAGGCCTTTGCAGTCTAGCGACTCAGGTGTATGGATGCATTTTGCCTGGGGGAGAATGAAGTGATTCATATACTTTATAACATGCAATAGTTTCTTCTCCCAGGTAACAGGACATACAGAGCATAATGTCAGACACAGACGACCTACTGAACACAAGTTAACAAGTTCTTGAACAATTTTCTGTAGAGGAGTGTGATGAACTCATTATAAGGAATGATGCAGGCCCTCTGTGGGCTCTTACTGTTTCAATTGTATCATTATTTGTCATATTTACAGTATATGACAAATGAGCTAAGGGGAGAAAAACCTGGACTGGAAAGAGATTAGATCATCTGGGATGAAAAAACTGCCAGCACTGAGGCTTTACACCAGAAGAAAAGTAATAATCATGCCTTACATAAAGCATATGTAAGCTCTGCAGCTACCTTGAAAAAATGCCTCCCTTCAGGACATTTCTTACCCTTTCTTCTACACACAGTTTCCCCATATCATTCATCTTTTTTGAGGCAAACATGCATTTTCCTTCTTCTTTAGTCCTCCCATGCAGAAAACGTTATATGCAGAAATATGAGCAAACTGTGGTTTGAATCCCTTCCACCCTTTCAGAATTTATTAAGTATCCAGCCTAGGAGAAGCCATATTTCTAATCACTTTTATCTTTCCTTGACCAAGCTCTTTTCCCAATATCTGTCATTTAATACTAAATACTAATAAAGCCTGACTTTGCAGAAGTGTTCCTCCTTCATCTTGGTTTTTTACCCGTGAGGTAAATTTCTGCATCACCTTTGACATCAGTGTTTCAAACACATACCAGTGCAACCCATTTTTGAAAACTTTGTCCTTATGTGTATCTGCTGAGCTTTCCAGATGCTGTTTTACAGATACTCTGAATGGATACAGAGGTTAGATGGCCATTTAAAATTTGACCTGAACAAAACACATTTATGAGAACTCCTTGGCATAGAGTATAATGTACAATATATGTCTAAGTATTTAAAGCATATGCCACAGAATGAGACATTTTACTAGCTGGAAGCACATCATTTAACTTGTGGCAATGACCTCCTGTTGTGCAACATATATTTTGTGTGTGCACAGACATTATGTGGAAGGAAAAACTATATTATATAGGCAGCTCTTACAAGACCCAGGTATTCAGTGAAACTAAATTCCTGTTTTCTGTAGCACTCCTTTTACCACTAAATAGCTTCTTTTTATTTCTTCCTTTTTGCCCCCAAGTTCCCTTTCTTGCAGAGTTCAGGGTTATGATGCTGATTCTTCTCCTGACACATCCATCCTACACTGATCATAAAGAGCAAGAGGCTGACAGATAATGTCAAGCAGCTTTCCATGGGAACTCGGATTATGCAAGTACAGTTTGATTTCTGCAATGGTTCAGAACCACTTAGTGCACACATAGTGCACTGATGCCAAAATCTTGTCTCCAGCCTACTAGGAGGGATACTTAAGTCACTGTGATGTTTAAAGAGAAAAGATATGTCTTTTATTAATCATATTTGTACAACTGATCAGGAAAATTAATTTCTTATGTTTTCACAATTAATTTTGTGGAGCAAAGTGAAGTCAGAACAACCTATAGACCTAAGCAAAACTATGGCTTCTTTGTTTCAGGCTGGAGAAAGGCCAAATCACATTATAGCATACTTTACTGGTAAGGTTATATCTTAGGAAAGCCCCAACAGGCTTTGAGAAGGAACCGGTACCTAACAGAGTTAACAGCTGGGTATACAGCTCTGTCTTGTCCTAGTTCCAGATTCTTACATTATAAACCACACAGCTATCAGTTTTATTGTCACTGCAACTCCAGATAGATGCATATATCACACAGACACTATGGTAATACTTCTAACGAATGAAAGGGCCACTTTTTGCCCAGACAGTCCATGTGTAGCAATGAAGACAACATATTCTAGGTAAGGTTGCGGAACACATCAGCTTCTATTTTTCCACTGCATCACTTGCTTTTCTACTGTTGTCTTGATTCTTTAGGAATTTCTGTTGCTCTACTCCACCATCTTTCAATGTGATTAATCTGAATTTATTGCATACAAATTTTATCCAGACATGGTTTTGAGCTAATAGTCCATTGCCTGCTATATGTAATGTAACTGGGGCAAAATTTTAAAATATGCTGACCTATTTAGTTAGGATGTATTTAGTTCCCTAAAGATTTTTTCCATGTTTTCAAAGGTGTGGAGAACTGTATTGCATACTGAAGTTAGTGAGAACTTTGTCTGCTCAGCATGTCTAAAAACTGGACTGTAATTAACATTTTATTAATTATTAAACTATGTGTTCAGACAGTAGCATAAAATTCTAATAACTTTAGTTTTCTATTCATTTTCAATTGCTCTAGAAAAATAACAGTAAGCAGATGGTGTCACAAGGAAGTTGTTGCTTTTAATGCAAATGCATAATCTACATCTCTTTTAAGCCCAATTATATTTCATTGCTTAAACAAAAATTATTTTACATAGGGTATTCAAACAAGGTAACGTGTAAGAACTTCAAAATGAATTTTTTTAACTATGCTTTCCAGTCAGAATGGCTACCAAACTTAGGTCTTCATAGCCAAGTACAACAGCTCTTCCTTCCAGCTGTCATCTGCCCCCTGTCAGGAAAAGGCAGAGGTAGTAAGTGTTTCCTGTATACCCTGCCAGTCTCAGTGGTATCAAAGACATTGATTTTATACCCAGTGAGCTCTATGAGAAATGAGTGGAGCCAGTACCTTAATTTCCTTAAAACTTAGAAATCTATGTAATTTTATATCTGTTTATGGAGTGAAAAGGAAACCTCAAGGTCTTTTTTCACAGTGTCATCACACACTTTCTTTACACAACAAATTCTACCTTACCCCATTGTGCTAAGCCTCATTTCAAGTAACGTGGAAGCATAAGCAATGGTGTGGATGTAGAGGACGTGTATATACCCTACCACTGAATTTTCTAGCTATTGCAAGGTTCACAGTTAATCAGAAATAGGTGGAACTACTACATTTGAATCCAGATGGTTATTTTTCACAACTAGAAGTCTGAATATATTTGCTTTTGATTATCCCATACCTAATTCCAGGAAGGTTTGATCCTCCAAAGCATTGAATCCCTTTCACTTGCAATGAAATTAAGACCTAGCAGTTGGTTGGGTTCCCTCATTTTTGCCTTGTCCTTGAGAATCAGCCAAATGAGTTTGCAATGGAAGTCCACAAGAAAAAAACAAAACCAAAATCAAAACACAAACCCCAACCCTGCAGTCATTCATCTCAGTGAATATTTTTCATATCCAAACAATAAAAGTATCAGGCTTAAGTATCAGACTTAAAGCTGTTAAGTTACTGGCCAAAAGAGATGTTAGCGTTCCACATAATCTAATGTATACATTCAGGCAGTTTCATGGTTCAGTCAGTTCCTCCAGTTTCTTTTTCATTTGGGATCCATTCTAGCCCCTGTCATTGAGACCCAGACTCTTTATTTGACTGTAAAGGCTCCACAGCAGAGTACCCTGGGTTGTGCTGAACCTCGGGGATGCTTATGTCAGTCTGGATGATGCAGGAAGAAAAACTCTAAAGGTACAGTGGAGTTTTAAGGCCAATAAATTTGCTGCAGGAAAGACCTCAAGAAGGTATTAGTAGTTGAAGAAGGTATTAGAAGGTATTAGAAGTTTGAAAGCCTCCCTTCTCAGCATTTTCAAACCAACATAAACATGAATTCTGCTTTATTTCTCAACATTATGAAATACTAACAACTTTGAACTGTAAAAATAACTAAATCTATCTTTTCTTTCCTTCTCCAGAGTACCTAAAAATCCTTCTGCTCATTTTCTACACTCTGTCACAGACACATTTTTACATTTCTTTGTCATTTTTTTGTCTCAGCTGTGCGGATAAGAGAAATTATCCAATTGCCTTGAGGAGAGGATTCATAACAAAAAAATTAGAAAGAAATGGTAAGTGGCATCACCTTCTCTCTTTTTCCCATTCTTTTTTTTTTTCCATTCTCTGTTGTCAGTGAGGAAACAAATGCGAACACTGACATGAACATTTTTGGATGTAAATAGAGGCAGAGCAAGGGAAAGAAAGATTTTATACTGTTTCCTGCAAAAATTATTACTGGATCAGATGCGCCAGCAGTTGGAACTGGCCAGAGTTCTCCTCAGATTGCTATGTCAGAGCAGACATGGGATTTGTCCAAAAGGGGACATTAAGGGATTTGGTCCCAGAACTCCCAGAGTAGATGAGACACTGATGGCAAAAGCTGCTTTTGTAGATTCCAGCTCCTCCACCTCCAGGCAGCTAATCTCCCTTTCCTCTGGCTGTTCCTGTGCCTGAGAAAGTTTTGGAAAAGATTCTTCCATCAGGAGAAGAGTCAATGCAAAAATAAATGCAGTCTTTAGTTTCAAACTGCATCTGGATACATCTGAACATGATTTGCTGGATGGGATATTTCATGTTTCTTGGCACCATATTTTCCTTTTCCCCAGGGTTTTCTGCTCCTCACCACTCACTGACTAATCGATCCCTTGATGCATGGGTAAATGCAATCACAGTTTGTAATATTTAGACTTCTCTGCCAGTATTAGGGAGTAAGGAATGAGCATTCTGATTTTCACCTATGAGTCAATGGATCTGAACTTTTTGCAGAATTACTCCATTGTTTTCTCTTTCTGTGGTAGTCTTCTATCCCAGTGTCTGTGCAGCAGAATGTCTTCCTCGCTTAGTTTTTCCCTCCAAATTTTGCTTTTCTATGAGGTTTGCATAATGCTCAGAAATGACTCTCTAGTGGATGGGCCACATGTGATGTCAAGGTTTATTTATTCTTTTCTGATTATTTCTTAACAGAATTATTTTCTATACACATTTTTGCATGAACATAATTTTCCATTGATTTAATTTATGAATTAAGAAAGCCACTGCTGTTGTCAAGAGTACATGAAATAATTTCGTAAAATTATTTACATTTTTGTCATTCATTTTACACACTGAATAAAAAAAATTCAGAATTTTTAAGAAGTGAATCAACTTTTTGAATAACCAACAGAAATATTTGGGGCCTACAAGGATGCTGGGGGGGACTGTAGTGGTAGGACAAGGGGTTATGGCTGTAAACTTCAACAGGGGAACTTTAGGTTAGATATAAAGAAGAAGTTCTTCACAGTGAGGGTGGTGAGGCACTGGAATAGGTTGCCCAAGGAAGCTGTGAATGCTCCAACCCTGGCGGTTTCCCAAGCCCGATTGGACAGAGCCTTGGGCGACATAGTTTAGTGTGTGGTGTCCCTGCTCATGGCAGGGGGGTTGGAAGTAGATGGTCTTAAGGTCCTTTCCAACCCTAACTATTCTATGATTCTATGATTCTAGAAGCCAGTTTAAAACCAACTTGTTGATGAAATAGAATACCTTATCTGCTGAGAGTTGGATCATCCTTACTTTCTTCTTGTAATGGAGCTGTAATTCCTGTTTCAAGCCCAGCATGGATGATTTCAGGGCTTGTCAAGACCTAGTAAGAAAGCTAGATCAGTTGTTCTGTAACTGTGATAAAATAGACTAGTGCCCTCTAAATGTTCTCTTCTATCCTGACACGCATAAGAAACTAAATCCTGGTACATTCAGTGCTTAGAGGAAGTCTGTTGGAGGGCTAGTCTGTGGCTAAAGTTCTTCTGTCATCCAAGAAGCTTATCTACTTTTTGCCTCAAAAAAATATCCCATTTGTTAGGTTGCCAGACTCTGGAGAGCCCAAGGTGATTGACTGCCTTTTGAAAAGGAAGAAGAGAAATGCAGGTAATGAATTCTCTTATAGGTAGTTTTAAGTAGGCTGCACTGAGAGGTTGTATACTCTAGCTGTAAATACTAGG
>NW_009941460.1:0-2964 GCF_000696875.1 Nestor notabilis | reverse complement strand
TTCCTGCTGTAAGTTCTTTATATATAAATGTTTAGTTACCTATCAGCAGAACGAAAAAGGTCTGGGTTTTGGTGGTGCCTGAAATGAAAAGCAGCTGCCTGACGTTCTTGGAGCTGCCTTCCACCAGACAGCTTACAACCACTGCCTCAGTTCTGAAAGGCTCAGAACTCTTTGAATCCTCAAGGGCATCCAGAAATTAAATTTGCCAGTTATAAGCTTTGTGCACTTGAAAAGCATACAGATTAAATGCTTTGTATTTCTTCCCTACCTGATTATTTTTCTGATTGTCATTCAAGATCTCATGAAATTTTGGTAGAACAAGTGTTTTAATTAGCATAATATGCATGTATTCAAAAGAGAAGTATGCTTATAAGAGAAGTATACTCATAAAGCACTTTGTGTGCTCTCATAATTCTTCAGGCTCATAAATTCAATACAATAGATGGAGCACAGATTTTTTTTTTATTATTATTATTTATGGTTTAGTTATTGCTGTAGAATCATAGACTAGTTAGGGTGGGAAAGGACCTTAAGATCATCTAGTTCCAACCCCCTTGCCATGGGCACGGACATCACACATTAAACCATGTCACCCAAGGCTCTGTCCAACCTGGCCTTGAACAGTGCCAGGTTGCAGTGTTCACACAACTTCCTTGGGCAATCCATTCCAGTGCCTCACCAGCTTCACAGTAGAGAAGATCTTCCTTATATCTAACGTGAACTTCTCCTGTTTAAGTTTGAAGCCATTGCCCCTTGTCCTATCACTACAGTCCCTACGGAAGAGTCCCTCTCCGGCATCCTTGTAGGCCCCCTTCAGATACTGGAAGGCTGCTATGAGGTCTCTACGCAGCCTTCTCTTCTCCAAGCTGAAAAGTCTCAACTTTCTCAGCCTGTCTTCATACGGGAGGTGCTCCAGTCCTCTTATCATCCTCGTGGCCCTCCTCTGGACTTGCTCCAACAGCTCCATGTCCTTCTTATGTTGAAGACACCAGAACTGTACACAATACTCCAAGTGAGGTCTCACGAGACCAGAGTAGAGGGGCAGGATCACCTCCTTTGACCTGCTGGGCAAGCTTCTTTTTATGCAGCCCCGGCATCAACCACCACCCCCAAGTCCTTCTCTGCAGGGCTGCTCTGAATCTCTTCTCCGCCCAGCCTGTAGCTGTGCCTGGGATTGCCCTGACCCCGGTATAGGACCTTGTACTTTGCTTGGTTGAACTTCATGAGGCTGGCACTGGCCCACCTCACAAGCCATGAATGGATGTGCCAGCCTGTGCCAAAAGACACCAGCCCTTTGCCCAGGAGAACAAAACTCGTCAGTACTTCCCTTTACCGAGCATGCAATGTATTTCATTAGAACAGAGAAGAGATTTCAATCTATTGCCTCCTTTCTCCCATGGTCCTGCACTTCTCCATTTAGGGTCACTTTCTTGATCCTTTCCTTCTAGAGTCCACCCTTCCTTTTGGTACCAACTCAGGACACTGTGTGAACTGGCATCAAGCTGTCCTTTCACAGCTTCTCCTGTTTCCTTCGCTTCACTTCTCCATTTAGGGTCACTTTCTTGATCCTTTCCTTCTAGAGTCCACCCTTCCTTTTGGTACCAACTCAGGACACTGTGTGAACTGGCATCAAGCTGTCCTTTCACAGCTTCTCCTGTTTCCTTCGCTTCACTTCTCCATTTAGGGTCACTTTCTTGATCCTTTCCTTCTAGAGTCCACCCTTCCTTTTGGTACCAACTCAGGACACTGTGTGAACTGGCATCAAGCTGTCCTTTCACAGCTTCTCCTGTTTCCTTCGCTTCACTTCACAAAAGCCTTCACCTATGAAAGCTTTTGCAACAGCATCACTGCTGCAGTTCCCTCCAGCTTATCTCACTTTGCCTTGGCTGCAGCACTGTTTCAAACTGGTGTCCTCAGCACACACCCTCCATTGCTCTTACCAGTACTGCTGTGATATGAGGATTTATTTGCACTAACCCAGGAGATAGGTAGAGAGAGACAGAGATGTAGATACAGATGTAGAGATACAGAGATGATAGAGCTATACATAAAGAAGGGTGTGTTTCTGTTTGTGTATATTGTTTGTTCCCTGTTGTATCTAAGAGGTGATTATGCTTACTTTCTACCAGAACTGCGCAGAGGCAGTAGCATTTTCTACTATTGTATGTGAAAAAAAACAGGTGTTTTGCCTAAAAGAACAGTTTCTTCAGACAGACACAAAAATTTCCTCATTTCAGATAGGAACCCAGGTGGGGCTGTCTTCTGCAGCCTACACCAGCATCTCCAGTAACAAACTCGGTGGCTTTCCCTTTTCCCTCATGATAGGCCACTCAAGAAATAAGCCTATGGGAGGGAGACCAGCGGTCATTCTGAACTTCAAAGATTTGAACAAATGTGCTGGGGGGATTTGTTGCCAATCTCTAAATCTCTGTCCTCTATACAGTACTTTATGTGATACTTAGCTAAGGGTTTTAAAACTATTCTACACAGCTGACGCAGTTGCTTGTTTTTCCTGAGTGTTGCAGGGAAAAGCTGCTCAGTCCATGTGGTTTAAACCAAATTGAGATCAAAACACTTTACTGAGCTATCAAGAACATGGAATTAGGCAGCAGTCAGTGAAGAGCTGAATTCAAGTAGTAGTACAATGACACATGAATGTGAAAAAACACAAGCTAATATCTAAACACCCTGTGTAAAAAATGTAGAAAAGATTTCTTAAATTCTTCTTTCCAAGAAGAAGACTTCACTATAAGCAGTGCAGTAGCAAATGCCACTTGCTGTATTGATAAGGAATGGTGAGGAAAATACCTATGCCCTCAAGGTTTCTGCAAAGTTCATGCAAAGGCGACCAAAACCCCTCTCTTTCACCTCGGGGATCGCCACAGTCAAGTGACTGCACATGGTAGAAAAGCTTTATTTGTGCAGGCTGAACATACAGATTAATCTCCAGGGACACCCAGCAGC
>NW_009941459.1:30523-30791 GCF_000696875.1 Nestor notabilis | reverse complement strand
AGCCCCGTTCGTGCCAGCATCCCCCCTCGCCCTTTATTTCCCCGTTGTTTGGGGTTTTTTTTCGCTGTGAGAGAGCTGGCCACGCTCTTGCCTCTAAAGCGCTGCTCTCGGGCGTGCGGAGCCCCCTCTCAGCTAAAACTTGCTTGGAGCGATTCGGATCCAGCGAGAGTTCTGTAAAGTTCCGGGAAGTGCGGAAAAAATACAGGCTATCTAATTGGTTTAGGGCTGCTTTTTGGTTGAATCACTCTGCCAACTAAAATGAGTGTTT
>NW_009941459.1:15288-30486 GCF_000696875.1 Nestor notabilis | reverse complement strand
ATCTAACTTGATACGTCTGCAGTTCCAATCTCGACGATGTTTAAAGGTAAAAGAGAGTCTCAGGCTAAAAATACACAGTCAAAATAGGTGTACCTGTAGATGGCTTTGCATTTGGTCCTGAAAGTGGTCAGGCATGATTTCTGGTCTGTCTGGTAAGGTTAATAGTTTATGAAGTCAGAAGGACTGTTGCAATCATCTTAGGCTGACCTCTTCATGATGCAGGCCATGGGACTATCCCCCCCCCCCCCCCCCTTTTGTTTTCCATTTGTGTTTGAAACTAGAGTTCGCAGTTTAGAAGGTGCAGTTAAAAATTTTTAGTGAGGCAAAATTCAACATGATTCTTGGTATACAAGTGGCTGATTTGTATTTTATTTCTTATTTGTGATCTGAAGAGGGCTACCTTTAGTTTCTAGCCTGCTGTAGCCTCATGGACACTGAAAATGACATAACGTTTTTACAGATTTTGATTAATTTATTGCTTTATATTCTTTTTATTAAGAAAAATAAGTAATTTTATGTAGTTTATTGCCAGACATTTTATTTATTTATTTTACGACTTCAGCTATTCTCTTAGTTTTCTCCTGGATCCCCTCCAATTTATTGTCACCCTTGGTGAATTGTGGACATTGTATTTTAAGAGAAATTTTAGTCAAAGGTAAGAAGATAATGGGTCCTTCCTGGGGTGTGAGGCTCTGGATTCCTGGTTTCACAGAGAACTGCAAGGATGGTTAGGTGTTTTTTGGCCAAATCCTTGCCCAGTGGAGCTGTGTTTACCTGAGCTCTCAGCAGAGTTTTCTACATGGCAGACTAAGGTCTCCTACTGTTCTTTGTAATCAGTCTTCCTAATTGTTGAAGTACTTGTGGTCATATTGCTGTGTTGGTTTCAGTGGTAGTTGGTGACATGTCCTTTCTATATTGCTTTCACCAATTCTCATCATCTATTGACTATCATGCCATCTGTTCAATGAGGAAGGTTTGGGTTTTCCAGGTCATGTAAGAATGTAACATGCAGGAGCAAGAGTGCATCCCTCTAGGACCTTAGAAGAAACACAACTGTTTGATTATTTTTTACATTGAAACAAAATCCCTGGTTTCAAAACACGGCTGCTATATTAATGCAATGTTAACTGTATATTTTGGGAATTCCTTAATTGAAATGGCATGAGAACAGTCCCAAGACAAGTACCATGCAGAAGCTTGTTGGATCACTGCCTGCTACCTTACCAGTCAAACTGTTAATCAGAAAAATCAAATTAGTATTACTAAATCCATTCTTGATATGACAATACTTATTCTATACTTTAGGCAGCAATGTCAGGAAGACCTTGCTTTCAGTTCTTAAAAGTTTCGTCTTGAGGCTGTGTAGGTGATGAGGGATGATGCATTTATAATGTGTTGACTGAAATATTTTAATTTTTTTTTAAGTGTAGCAAGGGCAGGGAAAATACTACGAGTCATATTTTATGCTGGAAGTTCTCCTGTACCCAGTTCTTAGAGTTCATGCCATTGTAGTAAGAATTAAAATACTCTGTATTAAGCAGGATTTAAGGTTCTGAACCATTTGGACATGGTGTTAAATGCAGTCGGGGCTTGCAGAGGTGTTTGTGGTTCCTGATAACATTTGTCTGTGTATGAATGGAGCCAGTTGCTGGGGAATTGGGATGCAAGACTATCACTGCTAAGGCTTGCACCAGCCTGGAAGCAAATTGCCGAGGTATATGCTGTCAATGTTCTCAGCTTGTGTTACAGATCACTTCACATTCTTCCAAATGGTGTTTTTGATCATGGTTGACAGGTAGTCATCTAAACAGCTGAAGCTGCATTAGCCTGATGTTAAATTAAAAAAAAAATGTGTGTCGTGTTGATCTGGTACTTGCTTGAAAAGAATTCAGCCTTTAGGTGATACAGATAACAATATTTCATTAAGATTTCATTTCATATTTATGCTGCTGAGGCTGTGTCGTGGCAGGCTATGTTCCCTTTGTGTGGAGAGCCATGTTCACAGTCTCAGCTCATCAAAATGATTTCCCCTCCCTATGAGCATTGCTCCTGTCTTCCTGTGCTTAACTTCAGCCATCTGGTTTTTATCCTGCTCCTTATTTCTTGCAGGCACTGTTTTGTCTGTGCAATGGCACTATTCTTATCAACTGAAAGGAAATGTGTGGTGAAGTATTATGAGGACAGTGCTACTAGGCCTGCTGTGACATAACTTTTCCCATGGAATAGTAGAAGGTAGTGAAACGGGAATGGGAGCAGATAGCAGTCGCTTGAATCACTGCATTAGCTGGTACTTGAAGAGCGTACTTGAACAATGCAGCTACGGCAGCCCTGGAGCAGAGGGCTGAGAAAGTTCCTCCTGTCCTTCACCTTTCCCTTCTCCCCCACAGCTCTTACACAGGCTGTCAGCATCCTGAAGGAATTTCTGATGGTTGTATGGGCCCACTGCCGCTTTTGACCTTTTACTGTGTAGCTGTTAGAAAACCTTACTTCTGTGCTGAAACACCATCTTTTTGTGGCACAGTACATACAGGCATTAAAGCTAGTCCTGTACTGAATAGCAGATAACACACGTCATGCTTGCTTGTTACTTGCACAAGAAATAAATGATCTTCAGAAAACAGGTGAACATTGTAATAGTTCAGGGGACTGTCATAATTGCTTGGGAAAAGAAATGGCGATAGGTGATAACGGATGAGGTTTCTGATTGAGTTTTTTTCTGTCTTGGGGCTACTTCTTTAATTTAGGTAAGGTTTTTTAGTAGTGGAGGGATCTCCCTGCTCTTGTTTGGTTTTTACCACCACTCTAAGCCTCAAATCAGCAGTATGTGATTGAATGAATGTCAGTCACAATTATTTTGTGGTTACTTTAAATTTTACGGTGACTGCCGTGGTCTCCAATGTTTCTTTATGTGTGGTAGTCTTTGTCTGCCTCTGCCCTACCCAAACATATGGGGTTTTATATGATTTAATTCAAGATGGTTCTTTACAATAGATAACACTGACGTTTGGTTAGTCTGACCTGTAATTTATAGCAGGTGATCTAAGATAATGAGTTAGTTACAGTAATAGTTCATATGCAGATTTACCTAAGTGGGAGACTTAAAATTTTATGATAAATGGTTGTGATGATTTTTTTATAACTTATGTTTTTGCATAGCTGTCAAACTAAGGCTTATTGTAACAATGGTACGATAATTGTGTCTTAGTTAAGGCTCAATTTTAAATTGTAATGGATTTTTGCATAGCTGTAGAAACTCCAAAAGTGCAGATAGTGTGTTTCAGAGAAGTGTAGAACATTGTCTTTCATCAGATGAAATTGTTCTGAAGGTAAAACCAATGTTTGTTGTTAAACACGTTTCCTGCAAAAAGTTCCCTATGGCATAGTATTTCAAATGTTGAAAGCTATAAAGCTCATAAACTGTAAATATATTTAGAACATTTGCTTTTAAAAGGCACAGAAGGATTAAATTAACTTTGTAAACATATGAAAGGGTAGGTCACTTCAAAATCTTAACCAACTTTCTGTCATAGTTAATATTTAAAACGTTTACACATACAAAATAAACCACAGGTAGTCTGTGGTGTAGCACAGGTACCTTACAGGGACTTGCTGGTTGTTGTCAGTCTTCTTTTCTTTCTTTTCTTTTCTTTTTTTCTTAGTTTTTGTTTGTTTGTTTGTTTATTTTAACCTGCATTTAGTGCACACTGAAATAATAGCTGTGGGAAGGTCAAAGATGGACTTAACAGGGGCGCTGAACGCATTCATGCTGTATGCCCCATAGCTTTTCACAGGTGCAGATGCATGCTCCTCTTGTAAAATCTCTGCTGAAGTTTGAAAATGGGCCATCTGGGCTTGTTTGGAATTACGTGCTGCTTACCTGTCTAAGATTTAGCAACTGTACATGAAACATTTGCTGCAGTAAGATGGTGGCAGAACAGTGTGCAGAAGGAATGAGTTGAAACTTAGTCTGAGTTACATGAGATGGCTGAACTTGCTGCTCAGGCTCACTGCTGTTGAAAGGGGCTCCCTTCCTTCTCCCTTGCATTGGCCCTGTTGTTTGTGCAACCACACAGGGAGCTGGTCTGGTTTGTTAATCCATGAGAAAACTATCCTGACCAAGGTGGTGAATAGCTTTCTCTTTGAGTCGGGGAGCTGCGCTGGTATACCTGTGCTGCTAGGCAGGAATCCAGAGGTGGAACCGGGGACGAGCAGGGAGCAAAGCTGTAAGGAATAAGTTGTGGTCTTAGCAGGGCCTCTGCCATGCCATCCAGGGCAGCTTTAGATGGGCTCAGCCTTGCTGTGTCACTGTCTTCAGCGAGCATCCCACCCAAATTGTACTACCTGCGCTTCCCTGCCAGCAGCACTTAGTGAGTGTCTGTGTTAGCTGAGTGCTTGACCTCTCTTGAGATCACCTCGAATGATACTTCACATGTGAGCCCTTTGCCACAGAGCCAGCAACTTCAACACATTTCTGAATGTGGTGTTCTGAAAGAGGTTTTGTATTCTTCCACCTGTGCAGAAAGTCTTTCAGTCCCATATGTGTATTTTACCCTTCCTCCCATTAACTTTAATTGCAGGCATTTATGCTACCGGAGAGCAACCTTTTCCCTTTGTTTCTTCTGTACTTTTGTCCACCTTTTGTTTTTCCTTGGAGTCGCTGTAGATTCTGGCATGATGCTGTCATACAAAGGAGGTTATTTTTAGAAAAATCTTTTTTCCATCAGGAAAAAGGCACCTATGATTGGGTTATATTCATTCTAAACAATACTAGAGGTCTTACAGAGTTGGGTGTATTTGTTTTCCTTGGATTTTCTTGTTTTGTTCTATTTTGTCTAAGCATTCACAAATTTGCATGTCAAAAAGTTGTTCTATATGACGAGTGTCTATTCTGTACGTGAAAAACCAAAACCCAGTTAAAAGGCAACACATTAATAGTCTCACTTCAAACATTCCTTAGCAGTCTGAAGTGTGACAAAAATAACTTTGAGCAGCATGCAGAGCTCAGCCTTTACGGCATTTCTTGCTGTACCATGCAAGCAACAGAGAAAGGAAAATTCTTAGAATTTTTAATCAAAGAGAAGTAATGTGCACAGAGAGCACATTAGGAGCTCTTGGTTTTTAAGTACTAGATTTACTTCTCTCACTGGGTAGATTTCAGAGGGTTTGGTTTTACTTCAGCTGTTCTCTGTCCCCGCTTCTTATGTTACTTCCTTGTTTTATTACTCTGAATGGACTATTGGGCATAAATTGACGCTTAGAGCATCCTTGGAACCTCTCTGACTATGGGTTACAGTAAACAGAGGCAAGGAGCTTTTATTCCCAAATCCCTTCATGCTTGAAGTTTCTTATTCCAAAGCAGTTCAGCAAGAATCTACATATGTTTAGACAAGCTTTTGTTTGCCCTTATTGCTTTTCTTGTTTTTCATCTTCCTTCTACATGCCTGCCTCTATTGCTTGCTTAGGACTTGTATAAGTGTAACCAATTACACTTAGCAGGAAGAAGGCACCCTTAGGCATCCTTATCTTAAGAGTAATAGTATTTACATAGGAGGATACTAAGGAACATTTATTCCTTAATAACCCTATATGAATTATACTTGAGGCTGTCATACATCTAGATTTCTTTGGAGATAGCTCTCTTTTTCACCTGGCAGTATTGTGTGAGAAGAGTTTGAGGGCTCTAGCCCTTTGTCTAGCATTTCCAGATGTCTGGCAACTTGTTCTGAAAGCTTTTGGACATCCAGAACATAGCAGACAGATGGCCACTGCGCCTGCGTGGTGCGTGTGCAGTCGAGCTGGTGTTTTTGTGGCAATACTGAATGTACCAGCGTGTGCTGCACGTTCCCTGTTGCACTTTTTTTCTGACCAGGAAATCCCTTTCAGAAATGCAGCAACTTAGTGTTTCACACCACATCCTGTTTACTTTCTCTCTTCTTCGTGTCAAAAATTCCAGTGCTAGACAGTGAATAATCCTTTAATTCCTATGTTCCTCCAGTTTCATTATTCTCTACTGAGCCTGCCAAGAATAGGATTTCTACTAGTTTTTTCTTAATTGTGAACACAGAGTGATCCTAGAAAACAAACTTCTTACAACTTTCAACAGAACCATTTGTTAACTGTCTTCAAGTTGTTGGAACTGGTGACCTGGAGGTTACTGATGCTCAGGGCCACTGAAGAGAGCTGGGATTTTCTTCTTTTATCCTCTAGAAAAACCTTCCTTTTATCATTATTTTTAAAGGAGAATGCGGGTTTTCCAGCAGTTAAAGGAATTTAGTTAGTGTGTAATGTTCTGATTTCTATTACTTGGTTTTGTCTAGACATCTGCCTGAATATCAGGAAATCTTACATCAGTACATGTGACATATTTAAGGATTATATATTTTTCTTTTATATATATATATGTTTCTCCCATCTTAAAATAAAGGCCACTTATTTTTTATACGGTTTTGAACAGTGCATGTTTTCTAGTTGAAGCATTCACAAGCAGTTGAATTCGTGTGGTATATTTTCAGCTAAACAGTAGCTGGTGGCAGTGGGGTAGCCAGGGTCCTCTTTGCAAGGTTAGAAATATAAGTTTATACCTGTTTGAGGATGAATAAAGCACTGACAAAGAGGTGTAAGAGCTAAATACAAGGACTATGCTGAGTTTCCTTATAAAATTACTATAGTAACACCCTGTGACATTTCCTTTAACATGAAGAGTCTTGGTGCTGCGTTTTACAATGAACCGTGTGTTGTTAATATGTTAGATCTTTCCTGGGCACACCTCCTAAATTGGGATAGAAGAGATGATAGTCATCGGGATGCCACTTTATTGAAGCCAAAGGAGTACCTATGAGCTGCTTTGCCCTTGTAGTGTGTTGTGGGATGGGGAGAACACTGTGGTGGCTATGTAGGTGTGCTGGAAGGCTTAGAGCCTATTTGATGGCCTTCAGCTGCAGTCTGTATGGATGACCAAGGATATTGTGGTCTCTTATGTAGGCAGTGAGTAGGTGCCTCAATTCTGTGCAAGTTCTGCAGCTGTGAGCTTTGAAGCCACTGATCTTTACACAGGTTCAGTATGTTGTGAACTGAGCAATTAGACACTTTAACTTCACAGAACTCTGAGAAACTGACTCTTGGTACCGAGTGTTTGAAACTTGGTTGTGAGGTCAGTAAATCTGACTGGGTTAGTGTTCGGGCCTTAACTGCCCTAGATTAAAGGAGAAGATATTTCGTGGGTTGTGGAACTGTAAAGCGTGTGGAGATCTGGTAATGAAAAGAGGTGTTGCCAAAGGAGGCTCTATCAGTCAATAGGTCATATGTATTTGCACTTCTTGCCTCTTCTGATGAATATCTCAATTTCAGCATCATCTTTTCCATGTAATTAGAAAATAAAGGGCTTATTAAGAAATGGGATATCAAGCATTTTACAGTAACCCAAAGGTAATACTGAAGCTTGCCACAAAATACAACACTAATAACTGTGGGAGGACCAGGATTGAGAGGCATTTCAATAGCTGAAATGAATTGTATTTTTAATAAGGCACTGATGTGGCTAAGTCACTTCTTGAGATAATGCTCTGCCAATTTTTACATTTTGAAATAAGATTTTATTATTAAAAGTAATGAAATCTTTTTGTGTTTATCTCTGCCGCAGTAATAGAGGATTATGCTGTGTGTTCAACCATTAATACTGTGATGATCTTGAGAAGAATTTAGAGTATCTCCAGGTACACTTTTGAAAACAGAATAGCATCACATGTTGAAGAAAAAGTGCTATATTTTCATTATTGTCTGTTGCAAAAAGCTTTTGAAATTGTGAGCAAAGCTCTGTAGGAGAGACATACTACTAATAAAAAAACGCCAATCAGCTATTTTCTCCTTGCTGGGTAAAGAGAAGGTTCTTTCATAGAGAAAAGGTAAGAGAAGATAAATAAATGTAGTGACAAAACAAACCAGCACCTCAGAAGGTGAGAAATGAAGATTGCAGTTCTTTCCACGGTGTAAGCTACATAAACCATAATGGGTACTCCAGTTTTCTGCAGGGAGCAATAAAGTAGAAGCTGTCAGGGAAGATGTAAACCCCCAAAACATTGCTTGGCAGACGCATGACTTAAAATTATATCTGACACCACATTATAATATAAATTGGGTGGTGAGTGTGGGCATAGCAATGTCTGTTCAGATGCGGTGAGTGCTGATACTGAGTTAATTAGGACAACAAAATCGGGCATCAATATTCAGAGCAGGAGCACCTGAAGGCTCCTCTCTAGGCCTTGAAATCTTAAAAAATACATCAGGAGCTCAAAACAGGCATTATTATAGAATAGTTCAGTTCTAGGTTTTGTATGCCATAGAATTTTAGGAAGCTCCTTTGGTTAGGTACCAAGAATATTTGTCCAAACCCAGAGAAGCAGTAGCAATGTTTGCCAATTCTGACTTCAAAAAAAAAGGATGACTTTGTTAAATGTACTACATTTCAACTGTAGATAACCTCATCACAAAAATAATTTAGAACATATACCTTCAAAAATAAGAGTATAAAGTAGTTTGTCCAGTCACTTAAATAGTTAGTGACTGCAGTTGACATTTAGAAATAGCTTACTTCTGTCCGAGTATAAGTTTTCATATACATAAAGTCAAGACATAGTTTAACCGATTTTATGAAAATAGAATTATATTGTCTTTGTTATTAAGAGCTCCACAGGTTACTTCATCAGACAAGCCAGCACTTGCACTCAGGCATCGAAATACTAGTAAAACTATTTTGGCTTTCCTGAAGCAGTTTGGGTTTTTTTATTTTTAAAAGGATAAAGGGTTCAGACACATTAAATGTGGAAATAAAAGGGAGATGGACTTTTTTTGCCTTAAGCAGGGGAGATGGACCTCTTCTGCCCTTAAGATACAATGTGTATTTGGATAAAGAATCACAGGAAGGCAATGAACTTTTGCTCAGTCAGTCAGTTCCCTGCTTGCTATTCTCTACCTAAAAATCTGTTTCTTAGAAGCTCCTTATCTCAGTTCCTAGAAGGCCAGGAAGTAATGAGTATTTCCTCTTGCAAGTACCTTGAGGCAGCCTTTGGTCCAGTCGTGTACTTGGTTGTTGTGAATATGAATTGAAGTTGGAAATTAACATTATAACTTCATCTTTAATGAAGGAGTGAAGGGTCATTGCCTCTGGTATGTTACAGTGTGATATACTATACAGTCAATGTGTAGTCTGTTAATTACATTAAATTACATTATGAGACATACCCAACAGAGAGTTGAGATTGTCAATAAAATACTACTCATCGGTGTTTTACTGAAATACCCCAGTACTTGAGTGTGATTCTGTATTTTCCATCTTAGAGTCCTCTGTCTCGAGGAATAATATTATTAGATAGTTAATAACACTTCAAAACATTCACATCTATTTATTTCTTGTGTGGTAATTTCAAAATAGGCCATGTAAATGCTAAAGATGTGTACTGTACCTAAAGGAGCACTCTGTACCTTTTAAGATGCATCAATTTTAGGGATGCTTTTCTTCTAATTTTTCAGTGGTGTACTTTATTTTTCAAGTAGCAGATTCTTTTTTCTTTTGTCTGGTGGATCCCATAACACTTCTAGACTGTTAACTATTCTTTCTCTTTGTGCAAGTATCAGTTCGATCTTCAAATGTTAAGAACTGTCTTGTCTTGTATCATCTGATCAGAGGATCAGGGAATTAGATACAAGGAGTTGGCTGGTTTCTTATTTTTCCTGAAGCTGCCAATGTTTGCAAGCTTTGAACCAGCTTTGTTCTTGCAGTGTCTCTTTCAGCTGGAAAACAGAGGTGAAAAATAACATATTGTATACATTTTCTAAAAAAAATAAAAATGTCTGTGCTGAAGTGAGTATCTGGGGTAAGCAGGAGTTTGTTTTCCTTTTGGTTTATATTGCAATTAATTTCTGAAACGTTTTCTATTGTCTTCATGGGCGTGCTTTTAAACTTCAAAAGTGCATTGGCCTGTCTGTTGGACAGGGGTGATTTGCTGTTATTAAGAGTATTGAACTCATTTAAGTCGCAACTTTCTTTCTAGGCAACTCCCTCTGTTATGATTCTGCTTTCTTAGTCATTGCTTTTTTAAAATACAAGTTCAAACCCATTTTTAGATTAAATATATCTAACTATAACATTGCATTTAAACTTTGTTGTGAGCCACAGATAAACCCTAGATAGTGAGCTACAGACTGCAGTACATGGCAGTGAACTCTTGCTGTTAGAAAAGGCAGCTGAAGTGCATGCTGGCTAAAAGACCATTTACTCTTCATTTAATCCGTATTAAATTCAAGTAATGTTTCCAAATAATACTCTTCCATTTTTTCACCAGGGGATGCTATGAATAAAGGTAAACCAGCAAAGATAAATCCTTACACAAAACATTAATACTAACCCAATTCTAAATATGAATTTGCAGGTAATGCAAGCTGGGACTGCATTTTGCGTGTTTAAAATGAAATATAGTGGACAAAAAGAGATGTAAGCTGCATGTCAGTTTCAATATCTTGTATTTAGAATGGTATTTTTAGTATTTGGAAAGGCATTCGTCATTTTTGCAGTGTTTGGCCCTTAACTGGTTTTGCTTTGGTCCTCTTGAGTGGGGCTCACTGTTGCATAGCTCAGGAGCTGGTTGAAGGGAGACTATTGCCAAGTGTCAAGACTTTGGGGTAGAGGGGAAAATTTGAGTCGTATTTCCCCTATTTTGCATATCTCTCAAATCAGAGAAAATGTAGAGTGTGAATTTGAAGGTATTTCCTTGTTGGCACAAACTATTGCTAGTTTTTTAAATCTCCTTTTTGGCAATTTAATGAGAAGTGGACTGTACACCGGTCATCTTCCCACTGGAGTTGGGAAGCTCCTTATTTTCAGTAAGGCAGAACAGGCAGCCCCAACATGAGATTGTTTCCTTGGTCTCCCTCAAATCTGATCACTCATATGGTGTGTTGTTGCCTCCTGTTTCGGTCTTCGGTTATTCTGGTTCTCAGACACATAGCAGAGGCAGAAGTTACAAGTGGCTAAGAACAAAAGACGCTGCTATTGCATCCAGAAGTAGCCTTTGCTTCTTAAAGAGTCCTGCTATGTTTTTCATGTAAGCATTATAAGATTCTCTAGAGCTTGAACAATTGCTGTTACTAAACTTAAAAACAAACAAACAGAAACTTAAAAATTGCTAAGCTCTAATGAAAATTGATCTAGAAAATAAAGTAGAAAGTTGAAAATGTGTACTTTCTATGTAACGATACTTTCCTGTATCGAGTGTTAACTAAAATGCTTGTTTGAAGTGTTTCTGCATTTCATTTTGTGAATGCCCAGGAGAACAAGGTTATTTGAAGAAAGTGAGAGAATTCAAAGTAAGGACTTACTTGTATGTCCCATGCTTATTGCAACTACATTTTGTCTCCTTGTAAAAGCGATCCTTCCATTTGAGATTGAAGTGCATCTATCACTTGTGTAAAGCACAAACCAGGTAATTGTCTTGGCAGGTGAGGAGGATGGCAAGTGGAGTGTTGACTGTAACCCAGTAACCTTTTGCAGTTGGAGACATAAATGCATATGGAACTATAAAGAATGCTGCGGAAATAAATTATCATGAGAATAGCAATGTAAACAGGTATACAGAGTTGATTCGGGAAAGACTTAATCTGGAGTAACAAAAAAGAGTTGTAAATCAAAGTTGAGGTATTTTAGTAACAATTAAGTGCAATGACTATACATTTTTCTTCCAGCAATTTTATTGGTGAGGTAGTAATCTTCTATTAGCTCAACTGATGTAACTGAAAAACAATTAATATTTAAATGGTTGCACTTTCATTGTCATAAGGATTTTTTGATTGAATCATTGCAGCAATGATAAATAATGATGGCTCTTTATAGGACATCTCTAAAAGGACACTTAAATATTATAGTAAAATTGAATGGACCTTTTCAATGAAAAGTAACTTGGGGGAAACTATTTTCCAAATTTGTATTACTTTCTAGCAGTAACCGCTTCATTCTGCGGTAATCACTGCGGTGCATCAGTGATAAGAGGGAAGCTTTTGGAACATTGTATAGCAATTAATGATAAATAATGAAGTTTCAAGTAATAACGTGAATGTTTCTTAAGTAACTAATATGACATTTCAGTTCAAGTGAGAGCTCATGTGAAATTTTAAGACTTCAGAACCAGAGTGCAAATGCTAGATAGCCATAATGTTGTTTGCCATGCTTAATGTATTTTTGGTGTGTGAATTACATGCTGTATAAGTTTGTCTGTTTAAAAGCTACATTTTATAGAAAGAAACCCTAAGGCAATAATCTTTCAGTTGCTGTGCTTGTGTTTAGGATAAGCTTATGTAAACTGAAGGCATATATGCAGGGTTTTTTCGAGATAAGAATCTACATTCCAGCAACCAGTAATTATACAATAAACAATTAACTGTTCTTATAAACACAGTGTTTTTATTGAAAGACAGATTCATTTTTGAGGTTGCGGTTGCACAGACTGTGACCTGGGAGTTTTCATTAAACAAACAAAAAAAAGCGTCGTACGCTTTGAGTGTTCTTACGATGCTCACAACTATTAGAATTTTCATATTCTCATAATTAACAAGGTTTTTGAGATTCTAGGCCCAGGGGTTATTTTGTGTTCCAGCATCATCCATGTTACACGTCTTAAGTTTCTTTTACAAGTTGCTTTTACAGTTCAGAGTGTAACGCCTCACGTCTACACACTTGTGTGTTCGGCTGTGATGTAGTCTTTGTGTATAGTGTCCTTTTCCTTCACAAAGAAGTGACTCTTAGTCTTCACATTGTTATCAGAGTAAGTAGGAATTTCAAGTTAAAAAAAAAAAACAACAAACAAAAAACCAAAAAAACCCCAGCAAACCAATTTCTAGATTTCCCAAGTTTTTGAGTGATTAATTTGAAGTTCATCTACTTTTGCTCCTGACCTTTTGCTGTGACAATGTGAAAGCAGGAGTCATGCAATGTTACTAGTTTTAATCCATCCTGGGTTTTGTTGGCCATCACCTTATCCTGAAGGATTTTTGCTGCAAAGTGTATGCCCACTTGCCTGAAACACCACTACACCACCAGACATGCCTCTCAGCCTGAAAATAGCATAAATGGGAAAAGGAAGGTGCTCCATTGTATGAACGATCCACGTGTGACTTCGTAGTTTGCCTTTTAAACGTGTATGAAAAAAAAGTCAGCATCACCTACTTCTGTATAGGTAAATGCTTGAAGAAAACTTGAAAGTAAAACTAAGTATAACCTAGTGCCAGGTTGGACATGGCTTTGAGCAACCTGGTCTAGTGGAAGGTATCCCTGCTCATGGGAGGGGATTGGAATTGGATGAGCTTTAAGGTCTCTTCCAACCCAAACCATTCTACGATTCTTTTGTGGACGGAAAGTTTTCACAAGGTCAGCATTCGTGTTGGTGAATCTTGCTAATGATGCACGTGCTACTACCATGGTTCAGCTTAGAAACCTACTTTCTCATGTAGTACTTTTTATTTTTAGAAAATCTGAGGAAAACATCATGTGTCCTAACTTTTATGTTTTTTCTAGCTATGCAAGAATGGTAAATATAAAAAAAACAAAACCAGTTTAACTTTAAATTTGTCTTGTAAAAAACATTTTTGTTTAATTTTGCTTTATTATTCGTAATGTTTTACATACAGAACACTATTGTGAGTTTTTGGTCTGGAAATTGTCCACAGTAAGGATGCAAACCATTAGATTTCAGTCAGCATATAATAGAAATCTGTTGCTGATACATAGTGTTGAACTGCACAAAGGTCTGTCCTCTACAACATAAGGGCAACGATGTGCTCACTCTGAATTGAGGTTTGGGGATTCTCTGAATGGTAGTTATTACTGTGAAAGGTGTGAAAGTGATAAAAGCAGGAGCTTTTTGTAAAAAAACCAAAGGATGCTCGTTGATTATTTAGGCTTGTGACTTAATCTAGTGCACTGACTATAGGAGCATTGCTATGCTCTAAGCAGCTGAAATGGAAAATACATCCCCTGTTAGTGCATCTTGGGTATAGAAGTTAATCTAGAAGCCTAAAGCCAAAAATGTTGTATCCCTTACAGACAGGCTTTTGTTAGTTCATAACGTGTGGAGGTCACACTGCTCTCACAGGCTCATCGTATCTCCTCTGTCTCCTTCTTGCTATGTTAATGGAAACAAAGCAAAAGCAGCAGTGTTCCCAATTTTTAAAATTATTTGGTGACTTCTATAAAAGTTTCCCATGATGTCATGATTCCTGGCATAAAGTGTTCCATTTTTCCCTTAAGCAGAGTGACTGCCCCCTCATCCCAGGGGATGAAAGAGGATAGGGGAAGCCTCCCTTACAGCAGGCGGCAGGGAGGGCTGTGGGTTTTGCTGTTGGGGGTTTTTTGGCATCTGTTTGCAAATGAATTTTGAACTTACGTGCACTGGAGTAGGTAGCAACTACCTATAAACTTACGTGCAAAAGGCAAGAAAAGAAGAAGGTAAACGGTTACTTGGTTATGCTGGCTTAATTTTTTCCATTTGACAGGTGCCGAGTCTGTGGAAGCTTGAAAGCTTTGGGATTTTGTTTTGTTTCCTCCTCCTTTTTCTGCCTTTTAAAGTTGGAAATCATTAGCACTTTTAGCGTGTTCCTGATGTAGCTTGATATTTAGATTAGGTTGCATTTTTTTATTTTCTGCATTTTTGCTTTTGCACAGGCCCAGACACTGTATATTTTAAGTTTGCTTCCACTAAGTCTGATTGTAACATCGTGTTAATGTAGATGACTCATTTCAAAACATTAAATAAAATCTGTGGATCATTAACTTACTTGTAATGGTAGGAGGTCTGAAGACTGGGATTAGTAACTTAGCAGTGCTGTTGCTGTCAATTTTGTTAGAATTGCACCAAAATTAACAAAATCTTTTAAAAAACTATTGCTCACACAGCTTCCTAGGCTTTCCAGCCTTTGTATTAAATCTGGTCCTGTAAGTTCTAGTAGAATTGGAAACTGAAATGTTAAAGTAGGCATGTATTTGTAGTCATCTGCTTTGCAGATTTACATCAGTAAATCATTTCCAGAAGTGTCCATTCAGTGTTTCTTACAGTTGAACTAGGAAGACCTCTGTCTTCCTGACTTAGTCCTTTGTAGACTTTCTTGTGATCAAGTTTGATTTTTTATAAGGCTTCTCTCTCTCTTAGTTTCAGGACC